>NC_061099.1:363807-441307 GCF_015104395.2 Macrobrachium nipponense | reverse complement strand
GTTTTGTGTTTTTTTTTTCTTTTTTGTCTTATCGTATTGCACCACGTTACCGAAATGCGTGATAACGAAAAGAAGATATGGAAGTATATACATTGAAAGTCCGGAGTATCTTGGACTAGTGCAGTTGAACGTAATGTGTCATTGTACATCACTGAAGCATTTCCCTGCAATGTTTCCTCATAGTTGTAGAGCTTGTAATATGGGTGTTATTGCAAGATTAAAACCTACAACTTTCCTGGTGTTTTTTTATTTTGTTTTTTTAGTAAATTGTTGAGAAAAAATATTAAATGAACATTGACAGCTATTACTTATTCCTCATTATTATTATTATTATTATTATTATTATTATTTTTTTTTTTTTTTTTTTTTTTTTGCTCTATCACAGTCCTCCAATTCGACTGGGTGGTATTTATAGTGTGGGGTTCCGGGTTTGCATCCTGCCTCCTTAGGAGTCCATCACTTTTCTTACTATGTGTGCCGTCTCTAGGATCACACTCTTCTGCATGAGTCCTGGAGCTACTTCAGCCGGTCTAGTTTTTCTAGATTCCTTTTCAGGGATCTGGGATCGTGCCTAGTGCTCCTATGATTATGGGTACGATTTCCACTGGCATATCCCATATCCTTCTTATTTCTATTTTCAGATCTTGTACTTATCCATTTTTTTCCCTCTCTTTCTCTTCAACTCTGGTGTCCCATGGTATTGCGACATCAATGAGTGATACTTTCTTCTTGACTTTGTCAATCAACGTCACGTCTGGTCTGTTTGCACGTATCACCCCCTAATCCGTTCTGATACCATAGTCCCCAAGAGGATCTTTGCCTGATCGTTTTTCTTATCACTCCTTCAGGTTGGTGCTCGTACCACTTTATTTTACTGCAAGGTAGCTGATGTTTCTTGCACAGGCTCCAGTGGATGGCTTTTGCCACTGAATCATGCCTCTTTTTGTACTGGTTCTGTGCAAGTGCCGGGCATTCACTTGCTATGTGGTTTATGGTTTCATTTTTCGTATTGCACTTCCTACATATGGGAGAGATGTTATTTCCGTCTATCGTACTTTGAACATATCTGGTTCTTAGGGCCTGATCTTGTGCCGCTGTTATCATTCCTTCAGTTTCCTTCTTGAGCTCTCCCTCTGTAGCCATTTCCAATTGTCATCGCTGGCTAGTTCTTTAGTCTGTACTCATGTATTGTCCGTGCATTGGTTTGTTGTGCCAGTCCTCTGTTCTTTCTGTCTTTCTCCTGTCTCTGTATATTTCTGGGTCTTCGTCTACTTTTATTAGTCCTTCTTCCATGCACCTCTTTAGCCACTCGTCTTCACTGGTTTTCAGATATTGCCCCAGTGCTCTGTTTTCGATGTTGACGCAGTCCTCTATACTTAGTAGTCCTCTCCCTCCTTCCTTTCGTGTTATGTATAGTCTGTCCGTATTTGCTCTTGGGTGTAGTGCTTTGTGTATTGTCATTTGTTTCCTGGTTTTCTGATCAATGCTGCGGAGTTCTGCCTTCGTCCATTCCACTATTCTGCGCTGTATCTGATTACTGGCACTGCCCATGTGTTTATGGCTTTTATCATAATTTCCGGCGTTGAGTTTTGACTTGAGTATCGCCTTGAGTCTCTGCATATATTCTTTCCTGATCGTGTCCTTCATCTCTTGGTGTTTTATATCCCCTCCTTCCATTATTCCCAGGTATTTGTATCCCGTCTCATCTATGTGTTTGATGTTGCTCCCATCTGGTAGCTTTATCCCTTCAGTTCTCGTTACTTTGGCCTTTTCCTTTTTGTATGTTGACTAAGGCGCATTTTTCTATTCCAAACTCCATCCTGATGTCCCCAGATACAATCCTTACAGTCTGGATTAGGGTATCTATTTCCTTGATGCTCTTACCATACAGCTTGATGTCGTCCATGAACATCAGATGGTTGATTCTGTTGCCTCTTTTCTTGAGTTGGTACCCGGCATCCATCTTCTGTAGTTACTTTTTTGTCATGGGAATCATGGGCCTACTACGAAGAGTAGTGGGGACAGTGAGTCGCCCTGGAAGATCCCTCTCCTGATATTAACCTCTGCTAGTCTTATTCCAGAGCTTGTAAGTATTGTATTCCAGTTGCGCATTGTATTTTGAGGAAGCTGATGGTGTCCTCTGCCCCATATATTTTCAGGCATTCTATTAGCCATTTGTGTGGTATCATGTCGAAGGCTTTCTTACAGTCTATCCATGCCATGCTTAGGTTGGTTTTCCTTCTCCTACTGTTCTTCATTACCATTTTGTCTATCAGGAGCTGGTCTTTTGTGCCCCTACACTTCCTTCTGCAGCCTTTTCTGTTGGTGGGGGATGGTGTTTGTCTCCTCTAGGTAGTGTATAGCCTTTTCACTGATGATACTGTTAGTAACTTCCACTTATTATTCAAAAGATGCGCCCTATTCATATGGAACAAAGCCCACAGGTGCCATTGACTTGAAATCCAAGCTTCCAAAGAGTGTGTCGCTCATTTGAAAGCAGTAAGGGTTATTAGAAAAGAAACAATATATTTACAAAGTAATAAAAAAGAAGTTAGAAATGTGAGTGAGTGATAAGAGTAGAAGGAGACTTGTTTTTGGTCAGCAATGCAGTGCATCATCGCTTCACTTGGGAAGTTTCAGTTGCACAACATCCTCCAACGGCCCCGCAGGGGGGTAGTGCCGTCAGTGGACCTCATGCTGTGCACTGTAGGCATTACTCAAGGTTCTTTGCAGCGTCCCCTCGGCCTACAGCTGCAACCACTTCCGTTCCTTTTACTGTGCCCCGTTTCATATTCTCTTTCTTCATCTTACTTTCCACCCTCTCGTAATAATAATGATAATAATATGCTTTATTTCAGCTCGGGGCCATATACATTGAATATACAAAATACAGACAGTAACATACACAGTCTAGATACATGAGACATGATTAAAAAGAAAAAGAAAATGAATAATCGGCACTTATCCACAAAATAGCTGAGGTAGCATAAAAGCTAGTAATCATAATACTGGTAATAGCAGTAATAATATTGGTGAGAAAAAAAATATGCATTTGAGTGTAATAACAGTTAGTGCACATATATATAACTGAAATTTCAACTAGAGACCTTAGGTGGTTACAGTAGTCAGGTCCAGAGGGCTAAATACAAAAATTGAATGTAAAAAAAAACTTTAACTTGATAGTAATCACAGTAATAATGAAAAATTAAAATATCAGCAATAGATGCTAATAATGACAAAAACTGCAGATGACATCTTGCCAATACAGAGATTAAGTCCTTTAGGGGACAAAGGCCTCATTTTCCCATCTTTCCCACAATTTAGATTTTCTTTTTGCTTCACTCCATAGGATGCTTTGTATGAGCGAGTTGCTGCTGTTTCTCACTCGGGTTACCAAACTGGACATTGATCGCCTAACAATGATTTTTAAATTGTCCAGGTGGCGGTTTTCTATGAACATCTGTGTGGCATATCTTTTAGGTCGTCGGTGATAATGTGACCCAAATACGGAAATTCGTGCACAAATTCCAGCCGATGGTTTCCGAGGAAAATTTGAGGTTCTGCAATATGCTTGAGCGATCTCGGGAGCGGCGACATGCATTGGGTCTTGGTTTCGTTGTAGATTATATCAAATTCCTCTGCATATTGGCGGCAGGTGTCGCTGAGTCGTGGGAGACCTTGCACTGATGGGGAAATCAGAACCATATCGTCGGCGTAACAGAGGTTGTTTATAGTTGTTTCATTGACGGTGCATCCGATTGGGAGTGAGTTCAATTTGACATTCAAGGCATCTGTGTACGTATTAAACAGGTATGGAGAGAGAATACCCCCTTGCCGAAGCCCGTTTAGGGAGCCGAAGGTGTGAGATAATAAGTTACCCCATTTGACACAATTGCTGTGTGGAGAACCAGCAATGTAAAATGCCAATTAGATACAGGGGTATGCCCCTTTTATGCAGCTTCAGGAAGAGCTTCAGGTAGTTTACTCTGTCAAATGCTTTTCTCACATCTACAAAACAAAGGAAAACAGGAGAGGCTGATGATAGGTAGTAGGTCAGCAATTCTTTCAGTATGTAGATGCAGGTGTCGGTTGAGTGGTTTGCTTTAAACTCGAACTGGTTGTCAGTGGTGTGTAGAAAGGGGAGAAGTCTCACTTGAAGAACAGACTCAAGTATCTTCGATGCGATCGTTGTGATTGCAATCGACCGGTAGTTGCCAGGGTCAGCTGCATCCTTTAGCTTGTTTTTGATTAATGGTATCAAGTGAACTAAGAGTAGGGAGTCTGGAAGAAACCGGTGAATTATGCACGCATTGAATAGGGCAGCTAGCAAAATGTAAATTATCGGATGGCAGAATTTGAAGGCCTCTGCAGGAAGACCATCACAGCCGGGCGATTTATTATTAGGTAGGCTGTTTATGGCATCGCTGATGTTACGTGGCGTAATACGGTCTGCAAAATGAAATTGAATGTTGTCAGTAAGGAGGTTATCTACATCCCTTCGGGAATCTTGATCATTTATGCAAATCAGGATATTGTTGAAGTGATCGCCCCACATACTTGCGATAGCTTCGTCTCCGACTGCTTCCCCTACGCTCTGTGATAGCTTTTTAGTTTTGGGATTTAAGGACTGGATATCTTTCCAAAGACGAGGATAATCACCAGATTCTAAGTTTCTAGATTTTGCATCGGCTCTTAGTTGTTTTTCATTTCACCTGCAGTGCTTAAGAGCAAGTTTGAACTGCGCTCTCGCCTGTCTCATTAGTAATGCAGTGTGCCCTTCCCTGGGGCTACCATTTTGCCTCCCCAGTAAAAACATTTCTCGTGAGTATGTATACAGATCTTTAACCAAGTCATTCCATCCAGGTATATTACGAGAATTACCTTGACGAAATCTGCTTGAAGTTTTTTGCAGCGTTCCTTCGGCCCACAGCTGCAACCACTTTCGTTCCTTTTACAGTACCTTCTTTCATATTCTTTCTTCATCTTACTTTCCATCCTCTCCTTGATTCATCTTGCAACTGCGAGATTTTTCTCCTGCTACACCTTTCAAACCTTTTACTGTCAGTTTCCATTTTAGCGCTGAATGACCTCATAGGTCCCAGTGCTTGGCCTTTGGTTTAAATTCTATATTCAACTCAATTCAACTCGACACAATCCAACGGTGACACCGGTGTGAGGTTCAAGACCTTTGGACGGTTGGGGAAGTTCGACAGCGAGGTACATTTAATGCGTGTTGGTGCTGCTGCTGTTCAGCAAACCTGGTTACCTACCAACTCTCGGCAGGAAAACAGTTGGAAACATTTGCGAAGCTGAACTTTTTTCTTGAAATTAAGAAAATGGCAACCAAAGGGATATAGCATTATCTCTAGGGGATGTCCTGTCATACTGCATTTAGAATACAGAACATCTTAGAATGTGCTGTAAAACAGTCATTGTGCACGTCGCGTCTAGTGACAATTTATATGAAATATATATATATATATATATATATATTATATATAATTATACATATATATATATGTATATATATATATATATATATATATATAGATATATATATATATATATATATATATATATATATATATATATATATATAAGAAATCTTACGACAAACCCTTCCAGAATTGATAAGGCCTAGGCCTAATTGAGAATTGCCTCCTATCGCAAAGTTGCAAAGTAGTCGAAAACAACATGTCTAGGCCTAATTGAGAATTGCCTCATATCGCAAAATTGGAAAGTAGGTGTCGAAAACACCATGATTAGGCCTAATTCAGAATTGCCTCATATCGCAAAGTTGCAATGTAGGCAAAAACATCATGTCTTGGCCTAATTGAGAATTGCCTTATAACGACGCAAAGTTGCAGCTGTCGATGGCAGTACGAAATGGCCAACTTAGAATGAATTAATTTGATAGCCTGTGAGACTCCACCGGGACATTCAGTCGGTCAGTTCGAATATTTTTTATTTTATTATTTTATTTTTCTCCCCATGAGGATAAGCAAGACTTTGGGTTTTACCCAAGTAGTACTATAATCTATACGATCCCGCGCTTTGGTCAGCTAAATTTGTCCTCTCTCTCTCTCTCTCTCTCTCTCTCTGCTACTCGGGATTTTTAAACTTTCGCAATTCTGTGCGGATTTTGGGGACAGTTTTCCGCTCGCTTAGCAGCGTCCCTTCGGCGCCCTTCCATTCCTTTTATTGTACGTTCATATTTTCCTTTCCATCTTACCTTCCACCATCTCCTAATCATTGTTTCATAGTTCAACTGCGAGGTTTTCCTGCAGTTACACCTTCAGACTGTTTTACTATCAGTAGAAAAGAAGAAGAAGACCTTTAACCTAAAATGTATATTCCATTGCGTTTGCTGCCTGTGATTTTTTTTTTAATTCGGTTTTGTTTATTACGTTTACTGCCTTCAAGGATGTGTAATAATTTTTATATTGCCATACGTTTTTTGCACGTAAAATCCTAGGAAAGTTGACGTTTGAAGTGGGAATGATGTATTTAGGGGAGCGTTTGGATGGCGTCATTTTTATGTAGCCAAATCTCTGTCACAAATTTCAAATGACAGCCATCAGCATGGCTATGTAAAGGAGGAAAAGGTTTGGACGCTCTGACACGTATGTAGCGGTAAATGTTTCGTAGTAAATGATTTGTGTAACGTTTGGCAAATGAAAAGAGCCGGACGAATGTAAAATGTTGAGATGTGAGTGTACAACAGTTTGTGGAAATGAAGCTATGCATAGAGAATGTTAGAAAGCGGGTATTTGGTTCGTTTGGTTTATTGTCAGAAGTGGCTATGAAACGAATAAGACTGTACGTATATCCAGGAGGCATTAGGGAATATAGAGGATATACTAAGGTGAATAATGCAGCATGTGTGAGTGGGTTTGACGCGGTGCTGCGTACATCTTGTGAAGTGTACGATTCGGCTAATGTGTAGTTAGGGAATTTCAGTATCAGGACTGGCCGAACCGAGAAGAAATTTGTAACCAGATAATTCCTTCGTAGAAGTTCACCCTCGACGTGGTTCGGAAGTCACGTAAAGCCGTTGGTCCCGTTGCTGAATAACCACTGGCTCCATGCAGCGTAAAAACACCATACAAACAAACAAACAGATAATTCCTTCACCAATGTGTTCTGATAGGTCCCTATTATCACAAGAAAAAACCTAACGTATGGGGCCCCCTAGCACAATTTTTAGGGGGCAAAATCCGCCGAAATCGGTGTTTTTTTAAAATTTTCATGTTATACTCCAAAAAAAGTGCATTTTATCAAAAACATTATTGTATACATTTTCAAAACCGCGCAGTACCACCTTCACAAATTGAGTAAAATATACATTATTATACACCATTATACAGACAATTTATAGAGACAATGTTATATATTAATAGCGCAACGAAGCTGTCTTTAGAAAACGCCCATTCAAAAAGTTGAAAGACCAAATTCGAAAAAAATGCATTTTCAGGATTTTGACATCAACCTTTGTCGAATCATAGATGCTATACTAATATCACAAAGTATACCTCATTATATCATTAGAAAGGTAATTTAATCTACTTTAATTTCGTATAAGTTTAGGGCGTTTTCTGTGGGTAAAGGTGGAGCACTGTTGGTAATTTTTCCTGTAAACCCATTCCCATACGTAATATCGATATGTAACGTGGCGTAACGAAGATGCGTACACGTACGAGACAAGTAACCACTCGTCAGGATCTTTATCAAAATGGTTTCTGCGTCAGCGGATGGCGAGTATCAGCGATCGTTTGCTTGGCACTAAACGTAGCGGGTGGGTATGAAGGCCCGACTGCGACCGCTTGCCCAGACACTCCTAAGTGGCACTGTGGCACCGACTCGCCGGTAGTACCTCGATCAAACGTCGTCCAACTCGATTTGCTGAAACACGAAGTAAACTTAAATATAAAAATGGCCAACATGTCCTTCTCGGCCGAAGAAGTATCCCGCTACCCTGAGATATACTTCACGAAGGAGCAGCTGGAGGCCATCGTCGAGAGATTGAAATTTCTGTACTGGCATCCTACTGCCACTGTCGAGACGACGAAAATTCAGTGCTCTGCGCCCCTTTACAGGAAAGTTGGCTTTAGCCCTGTGGGATTCCAGCCAGTCCTCTACCACAATCCTGGCGGAAAGAGCGTAGCCTCGAAGTACGACGACGATCCACCTACTCAAGAGATTCAGTACCAGGATATTCAACGCCAACAGATTTTGCATCAAGAAGTGTTGTACCAGCATTCGCAGCAGTGAAGTTGATTCCTGCCTGCATTGCGTTTGAAATGATCAAGTGAAACGTTTGTCACGGATTGCAGAAATGCAGTTCAGTACATTGTCGCTGCCAGGGACGTTTGTAAATATGTTTATCGCTGTAAGTGTACTGTTTTCTGTGATACAGAACTTTGAAGAAGGGCCTTCGTAGAAGTGGTGACGTGAGGATGTTGCTGAGTCTAGGCGGACCACAATTATTGAGGAAGTTAGTTGCATGTTGTGAACTGTTGTATTCTACAACCGAGTTGCTCTGAAGTAAGGCTGGAACGTGTAGAAAATTGGTCTTGCTATTTGAGATGTACTGAAGCTGTCTTTGTCAATGAACTTCAGTTTATACATTGTTAAAAATTCACGAACAGTGTGCATTTGTAACTGTTTTGTTCATTGTGTTCGTAATATCATATAATAAAAAGGCAAAATTTTGCTTTATAGTTAGTGCTTTCAAGAATTATGTTCTTTGAAAAATACTGCATTTCTTTACCTGTGAAATCTGTAAGAATTAACAAAAATAGCTGTTTTTTTTTGTAATTGAAATATGACAATCTTGATTGTAATCAGTGAATTTGTTTGGCTTTGAAATCTGGTAATTTACAGAAAATCGCAGCTTTTGTTAATTATTGAAATGTGACTGATTGTAAGAAATCACTGCATATGTTTATTTCTTATATATATGCGACTGATTTTTCAAAATTAACTACTTTTGTTTATTATTGAAATGTGATGGATTTAAGAAAAATCACTGCTTTTGTGTATTTTTGAAATGTGACAGGTTTTTAAAAATCACTTGTTTATTATTGAAATGTGACAGGTTGAAAAATATCACTGCCTTTGTTTATTATATTGAAATATGAAAGATTTAAAAAAAATCACTGCTTTTGTTCATTATTGAAGTGTGACAGATTTTTAAAAGAATGACTGCTTTTGTTCATTATTGAAATGTGACAGATTTTTAAAGATCTCAACTTTTTATTATTTTTGTTACATGACAGATTTTTAAAGATCTCAACTTTTGTTTATTATTGTAGTGTGACAGAGTTAAAAAAAAAAATAACTGCTTTTGTTTATTATGGTTACGTGACAGATTATTAGATAATCACTGCTTTTGTTTATTGAAAGATTTGAAAAAATCACTGCTTTTGTTTATTATTGTAATGTGACAGATTAAAAAAATTTCTTCTTTTGCTCATTATTGAAGTGTGGCAGATTTTTAAAATAATCACTGCTTTTGTTTATTATTAAAATGTGACGGATGTTTAAAGATCTCAACTTTTATTTATTATTGTAATGTGACATTTTAAAAAATTAATGCTTTTGTTCACTACTGAAATGTAGCCGGTTTTTTTTTTTTTTTTTTTTTTTTTTTTTTTTTTTTTTTGTTTTTTTTTTTTTTTTTTTTTTTTTTTTTTTTTTTTGTCTACAACACTACTGTTGACAAGTGAAACGTGACAGTTTTTCTTCGGAAATAAACAAAATATTCTATTCAATAATGAAGAATAGGCATTTACAGACAATGTCAAACTTCTGTAAAACTGCGTCGAAAAGGTGTTTGTTCGTCGCCGCTGGAATTATGTAGGATATATTGTTGTGACAAATGATGAATGATAAATAAAAATAATCTTCGTAGCTATCCCACGAAGTCTTACTAAAACCCTTGGGTACTGAGTTCAGATTTCCACAGAGAATGTGTCGAAGTAGCTCTTATAAAACTCAAATTCTGTAGGGGAGAGAAAGAAGAAGAGGAGGAGATATTGCTATTGAGTTTAAGCTCTCTCTTCTCTCTCTCTCTCTCTCTCTCTCTCTCTCTCTCACCCATATTTCGACGCGTTTCGTCGTTTCTTCGTAACATGTTACGGATTTTATCAATTATCGCTGTTGTTGTCACATTTACTCAGCTTTGCCAGCCCATAACGTTTGTATATATCAACTATTGAGGTACTTTCATGTCTCTTTTAGGCCTGAAAATGTTTTTATGGAGAGAAACGACGAAACGCATCGCAAATAATCAAATCAAATTAAAATAAAATCAGAAATTTTATTTCCATTTTACCATGGTTTTTCTACGTGTCATTGTTAAAAATGTATACAGAATGAGTTAAAATTGTATACAATAAATGAGAAGTACAAAATGGTTCAATTACTGACAAGACTTCTAAGAACTTCAAATCTTAAGAACTTCAGAACCTAAAATTTTCAGAACCCAAAATCTAAAAAATCTGAATACATAGGTATTGCCGTTACAGTGTGATATATTAATGATACCCATAACTGGGCAAACACACATCCACAACACTGGATGATCTAAGTATGAACACAAAACCAAGCAGGAGATGAATGTTAAAAGCAAAAATAATGTGAAAGTTTAAAAGGCATCACAACTTAATGTTGCGACCTGACACCAAACTAACTTTATTTTCAGTATATAACTGATAACTGAGATCATAAATGAAGACCGACCCAAAATCCAAACCCGCTTTCTGAACATAATCACCCACTCAGCAAAAGTACAACACAGTAAAACTGTCAAAACTAAAACCACCGACCAAGACTCAGGAGAAAGGCAAACTACTTATTATTAATATCCCTGACTATCATTTATTTTCAAGGAAATATGATTTCAATTTCTTTTTGAAAAGCTTGATTGAAGGTGCAATCTTTGTATGAGTTGGAATGTTGTTCCAGACCCTTGGCCCCTTAATCGATATTGATTGAGCTCCCATGTCAGTAGCTGTTCGTCTTATAAAGAGGTCCTTCCTTCGACTGACGAGTATATAGGTCTTACTTGTGCATCGCCCACAGTGGGGAATTCAAAAAGCCAGTCGGGAATTAAACGATTGCAAATTTTATAAAGTAAACAGGCAGAGGTCAAAGGTTATTTTAGTTTCAGTATCCATCCACTCTTAACTTTCAAAATTGGTGTCACATGATCATATTTTCTAGCCCCGCCATGAGCTATTTTAGCTGCGTAAGTCTGAGCTATCTGAACCCCGTCTATTTGCTCTTTAGTTGTCATTCCCCAGATTTTGCTGCAGTACTTGTGGTGCTTCCTATCCTGCAGTCTTCCATATATATCCTATATCTATATTATATATATATTATTTATATATATTATAAATTATATATATACTGAATATATATATATATATAGTATATATAAGTATTATATATATTCTATATTAAGATAATTATATATAATATATATAGATATATATATATATTAATAGTTATATATATATATATATATATATATAATATATAAAATATATATATATATATATATATATAATATATATATATGATATATATATATATTAATTAATACACATATATATATATATATATATATATATATATATATATATATATATATATATATATATATTATATATATATATATATATATATATATATATATATGCATTATCTGAAAACGAATGCAGTAATCATTGTCTCCTGCCTCCCTCTTCCCCCCCAAAAAAAAAATTAATCGAAGACATCACCTAACCATATTCCATAGCTTTTTTTCCTGAAGTGCGCAAATGAACAACGACTGTGATTCTGAAACCAGTAATTATATATGAAAATCACTCCTCGCTGACAGCCAGTGCAGTGGTTGGCATATATATGTGTAATATATCCTATATATATATAGTATATATGTATTGTATATATAATAGAAATAGATAAAAGAAAACACAAGTCATTAGTATGAACAAGGCGAAAAACATCGAGATGGTGTAATTCGGCTCGGGAAATGAGACACCGAAGTCTCGTGAGTAGGAGACGAAAGTATCGTTACTGAAATCAGGGCAGACCTTCTCCAGTGTGATATTGGAATTCAAACTTCGAAGAATACGATGTGTTCATTTGAAGGAGGTAACAGAAGGTTGTAGTAGACCTGTACATGGAGAAGAGAGATCGGTTATGAGAAAAGAAAATGATAAATGAACAAATTGGTGAATGATTGATTGATTATGTCTTAAAAACTGGCGTCACAACATCTAGGGGTTATTGACACTGATTTAAATTTAAATAGAAAAAAAAGAATTAAATTTGAAATTTATTTCATATAAAAAATCAAAAATATATTCATTAAATATTTGTTCGAATATATAAATTCTTACATAGATATTCTATATATAATTAAATTTTGTTGAGGAGGCCGGCCTCCCACATAAAGATATATAACTGCTCTATATTACAATCCTTTCCAAGAATTGTAGATAGGATAGAATTACCTTCTCTATCACGTCCCCAAGACAGCAAACCTATGTCTCGAATTCCCAAGTCTGGGACATTCAACCAGCAAATGTCTCGCAGTCAAAGGCACAGTACAGTCATCGCAAAACGGAGGATTTTCACGTGACATCAAGAACCCATGGGTGATCTTTGTATGTCCAATCGTATGTCCAATCCTCAATCTGCACAACATCGTTTCCTGTCTCCTTGGCATATTCGGATATGACCAAGGAAATACTGATGACGTGATAATGCGCATTTTCTGGTTAGTCACAATATCCTCCCATTGGGACTGCCAACATTTTTTTTAATTCTCTGACCTACTAGGGGATATAAATCCCGCTATGGCAGTAGGCATCTTGTGGGTTCTCGGGACCTGACCGCAGACTTTGCCGGTTGGTCAGCTTCCTCATTCCCAACCTACCCCAACATGGGAAGGCACCCAACAGAACTTGACTTCTTTCCCTCTTCTTTTCAGTAAAAGCAGCCATTCCAATATATCTAAAATCAGAATGAACGGAATGAATGAACAGTGCGGTGCACTGTAGGCATTACTTAAGGTTCTTTGCAGCATGCATTCGGTCCCTAGCTGCAACCACTTGCGTTCCTTTTACTGTACCTTCGTTCATAGTCTCTTTCTTCCACGCTCTCCTAACAATTGATTAATAGCGCAACTGCTTTGAGGTTTTCCTCCTGTTACACCTTTCAAACTTTTTACTGCCGATTTCCGTTTCAGCGGTGAATGACCTCATAGACCCCAGTGCTAGGTCTTTGGCCTAAATTCTGTATTCAATCAACCAATCAATTATTAGGGATTTGATACATAGTGGTAGGGGGACCATTAGTGGCTCTTCAACATATACGTATATGTGTTAGATTCGTACCACAATGATATATAATTCCCCTGACAGTGGTCAAGAAATAAGCGGAAACAGGTCTGGTTTTATGCTGGTGTTTCATTATTCTGTGGTTGAGAATGACTTATAAATCAAGTGGCAGTGCGTGTGTAATGTAATATAATAATATTATATAATATATATATCTATATATATATATTATATTATATACATATATATATATTATACATTTATATATATATATATTAAATAAAGGAATGATAAAGAAATAGCTAACCGTGAAGATCGTTACTGCTGTTCTTCACCCTATCAAAAATGGTGATATCGGAGCCGAGTGGAACTGATGAGGAGAGCTGTATCTGTTTGTATTCCGAGAATCGGGAAGGCTACGAACCACTCCAGTATGAACAGTGGCACATCTCTTTCTTGTTATCTGCTGACGCTCTTTTATTCAAAGTACATTGTCTCATATCTGAATGCCAAGCAAAGAGGTGGCTGTGAACCACTTGTGTATGGAACAAAGTAACATCATCTCTTGTTATCTACTGTCGCTCTTTTATTTATTTAATTAGTTTTTTTTAGGTCACATTGTAATATTTGAATGTCAAGCAAAGAATTGTCATCCTGAATACCTTATATGTATGTATATATATATATATATATATATATATATATATATATATATGAATAACTTGATCACGAAGTATATAAAACGTGATGCTATGTATAAATAAAGGATTTTTTGCTACGAAGGAAAAAAATGAAAATGCGAGATAGCCAAGTACTTTCATTTTTTTCCTTCGTGGTAAAAAAAACCTTATATATATATATATATATATATATATGTATATATATATATATATATATATATATATATATATATATGTATCTATGTATGGTATAAATTATATCGAAAATATATATAATTTATATATATATAGATATCTAATATATATATAATGTAGATATTATGTATATTATATATATAATATTATATATATACATATATATTATTAATTATTAAATTATTATTATTATTATTATTATTATTAATTATTATTATATTATTCTATTATTATTATTATTAGATATTATTATTATTATATTATTATTATATTATATTATTATTATTATTATTATCATGAATGAGGTATTCAGGATGACACATCTAAGTCTTCGGATACTTAACTGTACTGACGCAGCAGAATACAAACAACGTATACAAAGAAAGTTAGACGTATTTGCGTCATATTTGTTAATAATAAAAATTCCCCTCAGAGGAAAAAGTGTCGACAATGACAGCGCCAGAGATAATGATGAAACAATATTTGGGAGTGGATTGAGGAAAATAAGATTCCGTCGACTTCTTTTGTGTTTGTCATAGACTTTCCAAAGAAGTCGACGTCATTACCATGACAACTTGCACTTTATCATGAGGTTTATACATAATGTCTACGGCTTTATCATAAGAATAAGCTGCTTCTAAACTCATTTCATCCATGGACATAACTGCAATTCTTTCCATTGATGATAAACTCTCCGCTTTCACTTTCATAAAACACAACACGGACATTAATAACCCTGGCTTCATAAAACACAACACGGACATTAATAACCCTGGCTCACAATTAAAATGTCCCCAGATTCAGGATAAACATAAAGTAGGGTCAGAACCATAAAAGAAATCCTCTGAGACCGGATAAATATAAGATAGAAGCAGAAGACATATTTTGTTTAGATATTTTCGTTCAAATGCGCCCCCGAAGATATACATGACTGTGAGCAGCGGGGGGTCACGTGATCTCAGTCGCCCAGCCCTGACCCAACCATATCTGCGCGTTAGTTGACCCCTCTGTATGGATCCTTGGGCTGTCACACACGTTCTTCTTCATACCGTGGTTGTCGTCGTCAAGACGCAAACAAACCATCCGAGCTGAACCACTTGGAGCAGACTGATATTTTGTTTTATTCCCGATTGAAGTAGCCTTCAGATGATTAAATTTTGTACGCACTTGATTTAAAAGGAGAAAAATATATATTTGGTTTTATTTTTAAAAATATAAGGTAGGACTAGCGTAGACAGACTACTCCTAACCTTGTTTACACAACCACAGTCAGACTGTATTATAAATTAAGAGAAATTGCAAAAATTTTAGATTTGTGTTTCTATAATTTCATTATGCAAACAAAAAACATATTGAGAGCAGACCTAGGCTATATAACAATCTGATATTCAAGATATAGGCTAGCATGCTTACCTGTATGACGATCAGCAAGTTCAAGAACGGTTTCCCTGAGTCGTATGGTGACTTCTTTGTCATTTTTCCTTTTGAGACCCTTTTTCATAAAGCTATCATGCTTATGGTCCCATAAGCATCGCCTCTCCCTCATATCTTCGACCAAAAACTGTTCTGACAATCTTGTCCACTGTACTAAGCCCTCCGTCTGGCATCTGATGACTTGAAATGTGCGCTTTCCGAGATGTAAACAAACAGTATAGTCGACGCAAGGCCTATATAGTACGACGGTAGCGATGGGTTGAATTCGGTCGGTACCGTTTTCAAAATTCGTGACGACGACATCAGAAAGTCGTCGTCAAAACATGAAAAGTCGACGTCAAATTCAAAAGTCGAATGAAATTTCGATAGTGTGACAGCGCCTTTAGGCTCCTAGCTGCAATCCCTTTCATTTCTTTGACTGTACCTCCGTTCTTATTCATTCTTCCATCTTCCTTTCCTCATAATTGTTATAAAGTGTAACTGCTTTGAGGATTTCCTCCTGTTGCTCCTTTCAGACTTTTTGCTCTCCGTTTTCATTTGAACGCTGAATGACCTCATTGCTCCAAGTCCTTAGCCTTCGGTTTAAACTTGATGTATCCTCTATTCGAAAGTCAGATGGAAGGAAGAGAATATGAACGGAGGTAATAGTAAAAGAAACGTAATGGGTAGCTGCTAGGCGTCTAAGGGACGCAGCAAAGAACAAGGAATGCCCACAGTGCACTGCGTGAGGTACACTGACAGCACTACCCCTCCACCCACTCCCTCCCTACTTGAGGGGGACAGAGTAACTATTTCAAAAAAAGCTTTCACTCAAAATTTGTACGTGAAATGTTGTCGAGCGAAGGATGCAAGAAACGAATATCTGCAGAAATTCGATTATACTGATAGCTACAAGTCAAGTGTCTGATAAAGGCAGCTTCTAGGAGTAAAAGGCAGTGCCTTGCGAGAGCCTGCCTTCGTTCCCACGAATCATGATATGACGACACTTGAGTATAGGGGATGCGACAAGTAATGTAAGAGTCAGCTTAGTATTATTATTATTTTCCTTTTTTTTTTTTTTTTTGCCAAAGGTATGCTTCTTACACGAAGCAGAAATGCATTGCCTGAGAGAGAGAGAGAGGATTTGAATGAAGTTGTTCCAAGTAAATTGTGATTTCATAAACATGCGTCGATGGAAATGTAACGAATATTATTAAATGGAGAAAAGGATGAATATTTGAGTTACTGTACTAGGTGAGATGAATTCAGTAAAAGATGGATCCCGGTAGGGACTACTTGAGGTTCTTTGCAGCGTCCCTTCGATCCCTAGCTTCGAACCCTTTCGCACCTTTTACTGCGCCTCCTTTCATATTCTCTTTCAAACCCTTTTCATTCTCAATTTCCCTCCCAGAGCTGAATGACTTCATAGTTCCCAGCGCTTGGCCCTTGGACTAAATTCTATATTCTGTTCCATTCCATTCAGTTAAAGTTTGGAAACATTTTAGATCTGGTGAATATTTATTTGCTCTGTAAGAGTAAACTACGTCCAGTTGATTTTGTGACTTTTCGTGGCGAATTTAATAGTGCTGTGTTTTCTTTTTAAGTTGGGAATACCTTCAGTACTTACAATTCTACAGGTCTGTTTATAGTTACATTTTATTTGTGAAGTGTAGGGCATTTTGTTACTACCACACACACACACACCTATATATAAATACATATACTAATAATATATATATTATGTATATATATATATATATATATATATATATATATATATATATATATATATGTGTGTGTGTGTGTGTGTGTGTGTATATATATATAAAGGTTTTGCCATGGAGGAAAATGAAAGGCAAGAGAGCCAAGAACTTTCGGTCTAACACGACCATTTACTTAGGCACAACTGATCATACAGACTACAGAGCAAAAACTTAGTAAAAGTAGGCTTAATATCCAAACTGACATTACAAGATTTCACTCTACAGAAACGAGAAAACGTCTGAGGGCAAGATTAGCGTTGAAAAACAAGGAGGCATATACGAAATTTACAAAAATGTTCCAAAAAATGAGTGAAAAGACGAAAATAGGATATAAATATAGCGAGCAAGAGAGAGAGAGAGAGAGATAGAGAAATAACTATATAACATGTGGGACTGATTAATTAGTAGCTCATTTATTTTAAGGTCCTCATAAACATTTTACAAATATATGGGTCCAAATGGTACAATCCCAGACTAAGATTTAGGTTGTTTTTATTAGTGATTTGTATAATTGCTGATTCCATCAAATTTCGTGAAACAATCATTAGACCTAGCAATTACAGAGGTATCGCCCAAATTTATACAATGAGATTTTTCGTATATGCCTCCTTGTTTTTCACCCTCTTGATTTGAGACTGCCTTGACGGAGTTACGCATTTCCAACCTATGGTTGAAAATGCGTAGCGGGCAAGAGGGCTTTCGAACTGGGAGAATTATCTCCTAGTTTGAATCTAAATGTCTCTATTTTTCTCTTACTTGATCATCTTCCAATCTCTTACTTTCTTTCGCTCTGTTACTCCCCCTAGCTGTCCTCCTTCTCTTCACTAAAACCCTCGTGTAGGTTGGGAAGGAGCTGGGTCTCTGAACTTAGGCTTTACCTTGATCCAAATGGCAGGGACTATAGCGGTTTGGTCCGCCGCTCGATTATGTTTAGACCTTGAGGATATTGATGTGATTCCACATCAATATTTATTAGGGCGGGATACATGTGGGGGACTTGCCTACGGGAATGGGCCGGGGAGGTATAGTCTCCACGGTAGGACTCTCGGCAATTTATCCGGATTGCCCTCTAAAATAACATGAGTGGGGATGATTGCATACTAGCTATGCCCTCCGGTTCCTATCAGCGGGTTCTGCTTACACTTGAGCCAATCATGTTATGTTAGAGCCATCCCTTCGGGGTAGGGTAGGGAGTGGACATATGGGAATTGGTCTCTGCTGTGTGTCTTTGGTGAGGGGGAAGTCTTTGAGAGGAGGCCCAGTTTTTACCATGGCTTGCAGTTGGTTTCTCTGTAACTTCAAAAAAAAAAAAAACGAAAAATGGAATATGACTCTGGAACTCAGTCCCCCGGAAAATGTGACCCCATGACACTAGAGACGACTTCGGCTTGTTTAAATAAGGAAAGCTCTGTTGACAACCTCGGCAATAAAAAGGATTCCTCCAACAATACTTCTCTGACCAATGTTGTTAAAGACAATTTATCGGCACTGGTGGAAAATAATTCTAGTAGTAACGTAATACTTTACTCTCTGGTTCTGGCTCATTACCAGATACAACAAAAAATCTGAAAATTCTCCACTTAAAAAACATACCAATTGGTTGTAGCTATGACATAATTCATGAAGCCTTCTGTAGATTTGGGGCAATCAAAGAAATTTTAATGGAGCTTAATGGTAGTAAAGGATTTTGGGAAGCTTGGGTATCATTTTCAAGTTTTGAGATTGCTTTAGAAGCAAATAAAAATTTAGAGAGCATAAGAATTGACAATTGTTTGATTTCTGGGCTCTATGTGATAAAGCACCAAGACACCTAGAGGTATATAAACCAGAAGAATGGTTGGAAAAAGAAATAGAGCATGGACTTCCAGAAGTAAGAACCCCCAAGCCCCCAACATGGATAATTGCAACTGGGAAGATAGAAAATTATAACTATTATAAGATGAGTAAATTTATACAAAAAAAGTTGGTTTATTTAATTAAAAGTAAGGATATTAGTAGATACGGTAAGCAATCTGTTTTGATTAATGCAAAATCAGATACTCAGCTCACATGCTTGTGGCATGAAGATTGCAGCAGAAATTGATCCTATTAAGGATATTAAACCACATATGAGCTTCAGCTATGGTAGAGGAGTAGTTTTTGATAAAGATCTATATGAATTTTCAGAACCAGAAATTCTGGACATGTGCCCTGATAATGTTTGGAAAGTAAGTAAGATCCCTCAAACAAGCATGGTAGTTTTAACATTTGAAACCCCTGTCATACCAGATCATATAATTATTGAGAATGAAAAAGTACGTGTTCGAGAATATAAACCTAGGCCTTTACAATGCTTTAATTGTTTCAAGTACGGTCACCCTTCCCGGTACTGCAATAATACGAAGATCTGTATTAACGGTTCTTCGTTAGAACATGGCCAATGCAACAGAGATACAACCTGTGCAAACTGTAAAGATCATCATAAATCAAATGATAAAATTTGTAGAGAATACAAGAAAGAAGAAGCTGCCATCTTGAAAGCAAATGCTGAACATATTAGTGTAGGTTATGCAAAGCATTTACTCGATCGACAACTTAATTTTGCTCAAGCAGTTAAGATGCCACCAAAAGATTATAATCCACTACCCCTTACTACCCACAGGGGGACCAGAATGGTAGCACCTGGCCCGTCAGGTGCATCTCCCTTAGTGGTAGTAGCCCAGCCATCTGGGTCAAGTGCTCAGCTTATAAAAGCCAGAGCACAAACCTCCAGAGAGGTCAAGATGGTTTCCACCACACCAAAAGTAGTGGTCACTGATAGGAGCACCTCTCCTAGAGGTAGTAGCCCAGCCTTCTGGGCCAAGTGCTCGAACTGTTGAAGTTCTAGCACAATCCTCCAAGGAAGCCAATGTTGGCTTTCCACCACCTCAAATGTATTGTCCTCAGGGCAGAAATCTCTACTGATTTGATGGAGATTAGAAAACAAGATCTTCCAAAGAGGAAAAGGTCCCCATCCTCCTCACCTTCATCCAAATCAGGTAAGTGCCCTACTGCTCATGATCCCAAGGTTGACTTGTATAAGATCACAGAAAGAAAGAAAGAAGCCGGTGGTGGCCTAGTAAAGCCTTCCATCTCCAGGCCTTACATGGCTTCATCTGAAAAGTCCCGCCAAAAGACAAATGAGACAAAGAAAAAATAATAACAAAAGATAATGTCTATTATCCAGTGGAACTTGCAGAGGTCTAAGTACTAGCATTGAGCAAATAAAACTTTAACCAGGGACTTGGACACGAAGATAATTTGTCTACAGGAAACCAAGATCAGTGACAAACCATTTAATCCTGGACTCAATTATCATTTTGTAGATCCCCTCCTTTGCAAGGTGCAAGAGCTCAAGGTGGTACAGGTTTTATTATTCACAAATCTGTAAAATTTGAAACAATCCCACTCAATACACCACTACAGGCATGTGCAGTTAGAATCATATCGGAAAAAAAATTATTCTTTATGCTCGCTATATATTGAACCATCTTTAGAACTTTTCCTCTTAGATCATGCTGGGAATCCAAGAAGGCTTAGCCTTTTCTGACCTCCAAGACCTGATCAATCAGCTTCCTGCCCCTTTTTATTTTGATGGGTGATTTTAATGCAAAGCATACTTTATGGGGTGGAAATGTATGCGATAGATGGGGTAATCTTGTTGAAGAATTAATCGACAACAATGATGTAATACTAATGAATGATGGTTCTCCAACTAGGTATGATGTATTCCACTCTACATCAGCCATTGATTGTCAATCTGTTCCTCATCCATTCGATTGGACTACCTTTGGTCAGTAAATGACGCCTACATGGCAGTGACCATTGGCCAATAATGTTAAAATATGTCCATAATCTTCCTTCTCAGTGTCCACCAAAATGGAAGATAGACGAGGCAGACTGGGCAGCTTATGAAAAGTGTTCACACACTGATAAAGAGTATGATGAATTTACATCTCCAGTGCATGCCTATCAACATCTTGAAAATATTATTGATGATAATGCTAGCAAGTTTATACCCTAAAACATGCGGTTTACCTCATCGCCCTGTAGTTCCTTGGTGGAGTAAAGAATGTGCCAACGCAAGAAAAGTGACCCGAACTTGCTTCAGAAGATACTTGAGAACAAACTATGTAGCAGATAGAATATCGTACCTCAGAGCCTGTGCCAAACAAAAAAGAACTTTTAAAAAAGCAAAGAGAGCATCTTGGAAGAAATATATATCTAATATAATACCAAAACTCCTTCAAGGAAATATGGGACAAGATTAGAAAACTTCAAGGCAAATTCGTCCCTAAGCCTCTTACCAATATTAAGGGAAAATAATAGATATATATCTGACCCCAAAGATGTAGCAGAGGTTCTTGCAAAGCACTTTGCCCATGTATCAAGTGCTGACAACTATTCCCCAGCATTTCAACAAATTAGAGCATCAACATCTGTTGTTCCTCCTGCTTCTTCAAATACTGAAGCTTTTAACCTGCCTTTTAGTATGGAGGAGATGCAAAATGCTATCTCTAGCTCTTCTTTAACTGCCCCAGGTGAGGATGGCATCCGGTATGAAATGATATCACATCTTCCAGTGGATACCAAGGAATTTTTATTAGAAACCTTTAATGGACTATGGGCTTCCCATACATCTCCTGATTCCTGGCATACATCAATTGTAATTCCAGGCCACAAGTCTGGTAAAGACCCAGAACTGCCATCTAGTTATAGGCCCATATCCTTGACCAGTTGCATATGCAAATTATTTGAGAGAATGATCAACAACAGACTTGTGTGGTATCTAGAATCAAAAAATCTTTTATCTAACAGGCAGTTTGGTTTTAGGAAGAACCGAAGTACTCTAGACTTTTTGCTGATGTTATCAAGGGAAATTTCAAATGCCTTTTCTAACCAAAACCAGGTGGTGGGTGTCTTTTTTGACCTCGAAAAAGCATATGACACGACCTGGAGGGGTGGTTTTTAAATTTTAAAGCAATTGGCCTCGTGGGGTATAGGAGGACATATGTTCTCTTTTATTGAAGAATTTTTATCAAACCGCTCAATTAAAGTGAGAGTAGGTCAGAACTATCTTCATCCTACATGCAAGAAGAAGTTGTCCCCCAAGGCAGCGTATTGATGTTGACCTTATTTGCTGTGCTATTATAGTCTCATGAGTCACATACCTCCTGGCATACAAGGATCACTATTGTCGATGACTTTGCAATTTACTGTAGTGGATCATCTGCACTACAAGCATGCCAAAATCTTCAAATTGCAATAAATGCTGCATCCGCATGGGCAAATTCTCGTGGATTCATGTTTTCACCTCAGAAGACCAAAGCCATTCGCTTTAAACTCGTACTCGTAAAAGGGAAGAGATCCCCACCCTTTTCTTAAAATGATTGTATTTTGCCTTATGAGGATAATATCAAGTTTCTTGGAGTCATTTTCGACAAGAAAATGACATTTGGTCCCCATATAAATGACCTATCTATCAGGGTTAAGAAGTCACTGAACATTCTGAAAGTTGTATCGCATTTGATTGGGGTGCTGATAGAACAACTTTGCTTAGAATTTATACATCTTTGTGTCTGAGCAAGTTAGACTATGCATGCCAAATATATGGGTCAGCTGCAAAGACTTTACTTGGAAAACTTGATATTGTTCACAATGCTGGGCTTCGCATCTGCACAGGTGCTTACAGAACATCTCCCAGTTGACAGTCTCTATGTGGATTCTGGCATACCTCCCCTTTCCATTCGCAGAGAGGAGTTGAGTTTGAGGTATTTAGCTAGGTCCCTTGCGATGAGAAACAATCCTAACTATAAATATGTTAGGGCGCCTTTAGATCGGGCTCCTAACAGATCCAGAGTGCCCAAGCCTTTGGAAGTACAGCTGAAAAATGATGCTAGAGAAGTAGGCTTGTTAACAGCACAGATAGCAGAGGTGGGATACTCCCAAGTCTCCCCCTTGGTGTAATCCACCTGTTAAAGTATGTTTTACGGCAGGAGGGAAAAATACCTTACCTAGTAGGGTAATGAAAAGTGAGTTTTTAAATCATGCTGCTCAACATCATGGGAAACATGTTTTTACAGATGGCTCCAAATCGGCTGCAGGAGTTGGAAGTGCAGCTGTGGTGGGGGATACTGTTATTAGAAGGAAACTCCCATCCTCATGTTCAATATTTACTGCTGAGCTGTACGCAATAATTCTCGCAGTCCAACATATTTTTAAAAATGGCCACCGAAATAGTTTTTATACAATTTTACGATTCCAATAGTGTTTTACTCTCATTAAAACAAATTATGCCAGGCCATTATCTAGTACAAGAGGTGCAGGACTGGTAGTACTTCTGCAATCTAGGAAGAGTATCAGTGTTCACTTCTGTTGGGTCCCTGCCCATGTTGGGGTGGATGGAAAATGAACAAGTAGATAAGGCAGCAAAGGAAGCTTCAGGGCTAAGTAATCCATCCCCCTTTAGTATCCTTACAAAGATCTTTAAAAGTGAGATTCATCTTTACTGTGAAAATAAGTGGCAGGCTCGATGGTCTGAACTGACCACCAATACAAAATTGAAAACACATCCACCCATTGGTGGATAAATGGTCATCTTGTAATGCTACAAGTAGGAGGGATACCATTATTTTAACTAGGCTGCGTATTGGCCATACACATGCAACGCACAATTATTTAATGAAGAGTGGGGAAGGGAGACAGGCCCCTCACTGTAATACCTGTCAAGTGACAATGGATGTTAGCATTTTTTAGTTTGATTGTCCTGTTTTTAATCTTCAGAGGAGGACACATTTACTCCAGGACAAACCTTTGAGAGATATACTGGGGGGAAAACTGTAATACCCTGAACTTGAGAAAATTTATACAAAGTATTGGGTTAAATTACGAGCTATAATTGATTTTATTAATTTATTTATTTATTTTACCCTTTTAATCCTTATTTATTTCACATCTAGATTTTATTGTATGAAAGTGTTGCGATTGATATTAAAGGTTAAAATGGTACTAAATGGTGTGAGTATACAGATATTATGATTGAAAATGAATTTTGTTATATAGCGCTGAATGGCCTTTGATGCCCCAGTGCTTGGCTTAATGCCTAAATCCTATATTCAATTCAATTCATCCTTGTTTTTCAAAATGTATTGTTTTTCCTGAATGAATCCTCCTGTGCCTACATGCTAATCTTGCCCTCAGGCGTTTTCTCGTTTCTGTGGAGTGAAATCTTGTAATGTCAGTTTGGATATTAAGCCTATTTTTACTAAGTTTTTACTCTGTATGATCAGTTGTGCCTAAGTAAAGGGTCGTGTTAGACCGAAAGTTCTTGGCTCTCTCGCCTTTCATTTTCCTCCGTAGCAAAACCTTTATTTATACATAGCATCACGTTTTACATACTTCGTGATCAAGTAATTCCATATATATATATATATATATAGATATATATTATCATACAGTATATATACTGGAAGATTGGGGCTTCTAGAACGCCGCAGATTCAGGAGGAATAAAATGGCAAACAGCCATCGTAGTATTGTAAAATTATTGGCCAAATTTTCGAGACCACATGTCTCATTATCATGGCTGTAAAATTACAAAAAATAAAAATAAAAAAATGGACTCGGTTAAAAAAACTCACAAAGTCTAAAAACAAGAAACTTAAATTTAAAATAAACAAAAACAAGCTAAAACACATATTTTAAAAACATTGAAAACCTAATAATGAAAAAACTTTTAAAATTGTATATATAAAAAATTATGATGTTAAAATGTATTAGTACCTTACTCTGAGCCAAGAACTGAGTGACATTCTCAGTTTTTCAGGACGACGACGTCAACTTATGGAGAGAGAGAGTGGTCATTGGGTGCTCGGGCGATAACATTAAAATCTTCTATGAGAATGACATCTTGCATTTCTTACAGTGGTCTCTTAGAAATGCAAGACATCATTCTCTTATGAAGATTTTAATGTTATCGCCCAAGCACCCAATGACCACTCTCTCTCCATCCTGGAATCGTTAACTATAAAGCAGCTTGCTCCTTCCCTAAACAGCCAGACCTCTTCCACTATCTTATATATCGCTTAAGTTGAGGTCGTCCTCCTGAAAAACTGAGAATGTCACTCAGTTCTTAGCTCAGATAGAGTAAGGTACTAATACATTTTAACATCATAATTTTTTATATATACAATTTTAAAAGTTTTTTAGTATTAGGTTTTCAATGTTTTTAAAATATGTTTTAGCTTGTTTTGTTTTGTTTTTCTTTTAAATTTAAGTTTTCTTGTTTTTTTAGACTTTGTGATTTTTGTTTTTTTTTAATTTTAACTGAATCCATTTTTTTTATTTTTATTCTTTGTAATTTTACAGCCCTGATGATGAGACATGTGGTCTCGAAAATTTGGCCAATAAATTTACAATGCTACAATGGCTGTTTGCGATTTTATTCCTCCCATATATATATATATATATATATATATATATATATATATATATATATATATATATACATATATACATACATATATATACACACACATACATACATACACTATTTTTAGGTCCGTAAGAAAGAGGCAATTGGCTGATTTACAAATAATTAAATGAAAAAAAATTAGTTTTTCCTCAATTTCCATTCGTGAATTAACTTTTTTTTTTTTTTAATTCCAGTGTTTGCAAATAACTTTCTTTTAGCTGAAAATAATTCCGTGTGCTTAGTTCTGTTCCTTCAGCTGAGTACTTCGTCTTGAACCAGGATAATACGTTGTCAGCTTCGATGAAATATCTTTTTAAAGTGATTATTGGAATAATTCGTTCGAAAGCCATTTTTAAAAATTCTGTGGCTTAATTGCCCTTTTACTTGTCACTACCTTTGAATTTAGAGCTATATTTATTAGCAAGACCTCGCGTTTACATTGTTTTATTGATATAAAACACTTATAGTTGCAACGGCAATAGGAGTTACTATGATTAAATATTTTTCTCTTACATGTAAGTCTGTGTTATGCAGATAAATATCTAATTGTTTGTTTTACGTATATTTAGATTTAAATACGCAAGATAAGAATATACGTTCGAATAACGTATTCGGCCGTGTTCTCTAAAGATAAACGAAAAGCGGGATTCTATCCATGGAGCTTAACCGTTGCCCGAGCGGGAGTCGACCCATGGCGCTCTCGGCTGCACCAGTCTTGCCCTCTGAGGGACCTTCTTCAAAACATATTGGAGCCCTATTCCTACTTCCTGGAAGGTCCTTTGCCCTCTCCGTACCGCCGGGAACCTTGAACCGTCCGGTGCGGACGCCGTCGGCAAAAGGGAAGTCGTTGTCACCAACGGGTGTTCAGAGTTATACAAAGTGGTAGTTCAAGTCTTGATGTATGCTCATCCGCATTAGCTCCGGACCTCCCCGAGAGAAGGGGATTGGACGGGCCATCACATTATTGCATCGGTACTTGGCGCTTTCTGTAATGAACGTTTATTTTTTTACCCAGGTTTAAGTGCTGTTTACCTTCATAAACATGACCAGGTTTCTGACTGTAAAACATAGTAGACCTCTGTCGCCATTCAAACTATCACGGTACAACGCTAGGCTGACGTTTTAACAGGTGTACGATTGCTCTAGGCCTAGTATGGCTTACCCAGGACCCAGTTAGAGGTGGGTCCTAGATGGTCCTATTGACTTACCAGTCCACCCGGCGGTAAATTTGTATCGGGATTCACCGAATCGGGGATAAGGGAGTGGAGGTAGCAACCTCACACCCACGACTTGCTGAGAAACCGGAAAGATACACCCATTTGGTTTACCTCGCAGCTTCAAGGAAAAATACTTGTGGGGTCAATATAGGAGTTTTTGTCACTTACGTGTGGCTTTTTATATTTTATATCGACAAATATTGAGTCACATATGTCGTTTTTAACACTTGGGAATAATTTTTACCCTTGGGGATTGATAATTGGTATGTTAAAATTAGGTTCCCAGAGGACAAAAGAATCGTATTATTATTATTACTATATTATTATTATTCAGATGAAGCCTATTCATGTGGAACAAGCCCACCAAAGGGGCCATCGACTTGGAATTCAAGCTTCCAAAGAGTATGTTGTTCATTTGGCAAACCCATTTACGTATATATACTATAAGTCATACTACTAATATTCAGTAGTAGGAGTGACGCGCACGAACTGAATAGAAACCTGTTGACGACCTTCTCCACAACGGCCTTGTGGCGCAACGGATAACGCGTCTGACTACGGATCAGAAGATTCCAGGTTCGAATCCTGGCAAGGTCGGTGGTAAATGTTTTGTTTTTGGTCCCTTGCTTGGTTTGTTGTGTCATCTATGCAAGCAGTGTTTACGTATATATATTTGTCAGTTGTAAAAGCGATGAACAATTAGTTATTCTGCTTCTTTAGTATAAATTGAGATTATTGATAGTCAGGACGAATTCAGTTAATTTACTATACACGAAACACACAACATACACACCACCACACAGACACACACACACACACACACACACACACATATATATATATATATCATATGGATTGTGGCAACTACGGGGGAATTAAACTAACGGAGCATAGATTGAAAGTTTTAGAGAGTACTGGATGAGAGACTAAGAGAGATTGTACAGATCGGGAAACAGCAGTATGGATTTATGAGAGGGAGAATTGGACGGTGGATGCCATCTTCATAGTAAGACAGCTACAGGAAAAGAGGCTACAGGGAAACCAGGAGCTTTATTGTGCATCTATTGATCTAGAGAAAGCATACGATAGAATACTAAGAGAAGTGATGTTAGAGAAAGCATACGATAGAATACTAAGAGAAGTGATGTTAGAGAAAGCATACGATAGAATACTAAGAGAAGTGATGTTTTGGTGTTTGAGGAAAAGGGAAAGTCCCATAAAAGTTAGTCAGCCTGGTTGAGATGATGTATCAAAGAACGAGCACAAAAGTAATAACAGCAGTTGGGTAAACAAGTTAGTGTTTGATTACACCAGGGGTCAGCATCAAGCACATTTTTGTTTGTGCTGGTCATGGATGTGTTAAGTGAAGAGATCAGGAATGAAGAGCTGTGGGAGTTGTAACCCGATGATCTGGTGATTACTGCTGAAAATGAGGGAGGACCTATAGAGAAGGGTTGGAGAGTGGCAGGAATCTTTAGAGAGGGGTGGCTTAAAGGTGAATGTGAATAAAACAGAGGTTTTGCTGAGCAGAAGGGAAGATAGAGACAGAATAGTAAGAGGCTTGATTATAAAACAGGCAGAAAAGTTTAAATACTTACGATTTACTTTAAGCCAAGAGGGAGGGTGTGAGGCTGAAGTTGACAGTAGGATAAAAGCTGCATGGGGGAAGTGGAGAGAGGTAGATGGAGTGGTATGTGATAAGAAAATGCCAATCAAGCTAAAAGTCAAGATCTATAACATAGTGATAAGACGGTGTTAATGTATGGAGCAGAATCATGGCTCTAAGGAGAAAAGAGGAAGTAAAGCTTGAGAGAACAGAGATGAGAATGCTGAGGTGGATTATGGGACTATCGCTGCTTGAGAGATTGGAAAAGAGGTGATAAGAGAGTCACGATTGAGATGGTATGGTCAGGTATGTATTGAGGATGGATGACGAGGAGGGAGTGAAGAGGGCTTGGGAAGAACCTGTAAGAGGAAGAAGATCGAGAGGGAAACAGAGGATTAGATGGCGAGATCAAGTGAAGGAAGATACGTAGAGAAGAGGTGTGGTAGAAGGCAATGGAAGAGAAGGCGCATCAGGCAACTGACCCCATCTTGAATTGTTTTATATTTCCCCATCTTCGCTTACTAAATATTCATCGTCATCTTGGCTTATGCTTTTTCAACGTCTCCATTTTTATACACTACTATCCTACTTCTTGAAGCATGCCCCCCCCCCCCCCCCCCACCCCCCCCCCCCCTCATTATAATTAAATTCACTCTCGACGTGGTTCGGAAGTCACGTAAAGCCGTTGGTCCCGTTGCTGAATAACCACTGGTTCCATGCAACGTAAAACACCATACAAACTAACTTATAATTAAATTATATCCTTAAAGTGTGTTTCTGATAACTCCTTGTTTTTGAGACAAATATTCCCTTTATTGATTTTCATTGTTAGTAGTGAATTTCATTCTTAGAATCGAAACCGTCTGTTGTTCTCCAACGTGCTCATGGTGTAGTGGTTATCACATCTGTCTAACACACAGAAGGTCCCAGGTTCGAGCCCTGGTGAGCACAGGATGTTTTGTGCCAAGTTCCTATAGGAATACTCATTTGAAAAACGGTCAACACTGTCGATAGATATGTTGTTATTTTTATTATTATTAAAATTCACAATAACGTGATTAGAATATTATAAGTCATACAATCCACACTTATGTAATATATATTCGTATAATATGTATTACATTGCACACATTAAAAGGAATTCCAAGCCCTCGGTGTTACATTATTACAACAATTATTATATATATAATTATGTTATCGGTTGTACATTTCAGTAAGTAATTATGTACATTCTTATTATTAGCAATATCCTGTAGTTATTCTAACACTTCTCCAGACCATTGCATCAAGCCCAAAGTAAAGGGTGTCCATAAAGTCCCAGTAAAATTACAAGTATTTATTGCTTGTAATGGTACTGGGACTTTATGGACACCTTGTATATATATATTAATAAATTTGTTAAAAATCTGTTTTCTTTCCAATGACCATGATATTCTTTGGGAGGTTAAATTTGAAGTCAACAGTCCTTGTAGGCTCGCTTCATATGAATAGGGTTCATCTTCTGAATCATAATAATAAGTTTGAGTAATAAGAGTCCACACTTATGTAAGCTGTGTATTAATAACTTTACAAGACGGGAGCTTTCATGTACTTGGACGGCAGACGCCATCAGCCGTACTGACAATTTGTTTGTGTTGTTTGTTCCCTTTGAGACTTTTCTAGCGCCTTTCCTGTTCTTCGTGACTGACATTTAAAAGAGGAAAAATCAGTACGGCTGATGATGAGGTCTACTTAGGACTTGATGCAAAGAGTCTGGAGAAGTGTTAGATTAAGTGCAGAATATTGCTAATAATATGAATGTAATTACTCAATGAAATGTGCAATTGATAACATAATTATATACGTAATATTTGTTGTAATAATGTAATACCAAGAGCTTGGAATTTCTTTGAATCTGTGCAATGTAATATATATATATATATATAATAATATAATATGATATATATATATAATATATATATATACATATATATATTATATATATATATATATAATATATATATATATATATATATATTATAAATATATATTTGCCACGAAGGAAAAAATGAAAAAGCGAGATAGCCAAGTACTTTCAGTCCTGTTCGGACCCTTTACTGAGGCAAACTCAGTAAAGGGTCCGAACAGGACCGAAAGTACTTGGCTATCTCGCTTTTTCATTTTTTCCTTCGTGGCAAAAACCTTTATATATATATATATAATATATAATATATATAATATATTATATATATATATATATATATATATATATAATTATAGTGTTATACATATATTCATATGTATAACACATACATATAATCACACACATGTATATATAAAATGATATTTATATATATATATATATACATACACACACACACACACAACACATATATATATATATATATATATATATATATATATATGTGTGTGTGTGTGTGTGTGTGTGTGTGCGCGTGTGTGTGCGTGTGTGTGTGTATGTATATATTGATATGTGTAATTTTTAGATAATGGGTTTTTACTTTACATACGGAATTTTAATTATCTCTTCCCTTATTCCACTTGAAAATGGACACGTAATAATTCCGAAACGTTACTTGTCTTTGTTTATACTATATATATATATAATATATATATATATATATATATATATATATATATATATATATAGCTATATATATATATATATATATATATATATATATATATATATATATATATATATATATATATGGATATGGGAAGCGTTGCTATCAACCAACATACAACCAGGAGCTGAAGGAGACGTCATGTACCAGTAATTGTCCATTTATTAAACAAGCTGACGTTTCGAGGACACAGCCTCATTTTCAAAGCTGAAAAACGTAATTATAATATATAAAAGACTTAAGAATTAAGAAATTTACAATTTAAAAAATATTTACACTAAACAAAAATTAGAAAATTAAAAAATTTAAAAAAAAAAACTAAAATGCAACAGACAGAATCGTAACAGCAATTTGTCGATGTTGGGCATTGTATTGCTGATTGTAATCTCTGGAACAAGTGCCAAGACCATTGTTTTGATTTGCAAGCTTGCGCTGAGTAGGAAAGGAAGATAAGAAAGGAGCATTGAAAAGTCAATAAATTCACGTCCAGCGAAGCAGAATGGGCTGCTGACGCCATTGTCATTGGTCGACGAAGATCTTGTAAATAGAGCAATGCCTTGACCAGAACAGAAAAGAAGAACAATGGCCAACTTCCTGACACCCCGCAGGAAGGTAGTGCCGTCATGAGGTGCACTGTAGGCATTATTTAAGGTTCTTTGTAACGTGCTTTCGGCCCATAGCTGCAACCCCTTTCGTCCCCCTTTACTGTACCTCCTTTCATATTCTCTTTCTTCCATCTCACTTTCCACCCTTTACTATGTTGTTGTTGTTTTAGATTTAGCTGGCCTTATGCCAGCACGGGCTCTTCCTCACCTACTAACAATTGATTCATAGTGCAACTGCGAGGTTTTCCTCCTGTTACACCTTTTAAACTTTTTACTGTCAATTTCCATTTCAGCGTTGAATGACGTCATAGGTCCCAGTGCTTGGCCGTTGGCCTAAAATCTATATGTAATCCATTTCAACTGTTTGACAGCATAGGATGACAAATCTTTTTAAAAGCTTCAGGAAAAGACTGCGGGAGTCGATGTTGTTGCAATAGAATCTGGACGTTGCAGGCTGCAGTTTAAAATGACTGGGAGATTGCGGGTGTCTCCCTTTGCAAATTCTCCAGCTGGAATGTATCATTGGTTACAAGAAGGCGTTTCATGTATTATATAATATATATATAATATATATATATATATATATATATATATATAGATATATATATATATATATATATATATATATATATATATAGTATATATATATATATATGTATATATACTTAGCTTGATGATAAATAACAGTGCCAAGACCAGGAAGAACATTCTTTATTAAACGAGCTTTCGAGGTTTAAAACCTCATCTTCAGGCTGAAAAAAAAAAACAAATGACAAGGGTGAGAAATCACTAAAAATTACATTAAAATGAATTGTCTTATTAAAAGCTTCAGTAAAAACATAAAATAAAACGAATATCACATACAAACTAAAAATTACGAAAAAACTAAAACAAAACGCAAAACATACAAAAACAGAAATAAAAATGAAAATAATATGAAAGGTAAAAAAAAACTACACTCAAAAATAAAATTGCTAACGACCCACTTTGTGTACCTACTATGAAACTATATGATAGCTAGTTTCATAGTAGGTACACAAAGTGGGTCGTTAGCCATTTTATTTTTGAGTGTAGTTTTTTTTTACCTTTCGTATTATTTTCATTTTTATTTCTGTTTTTGTATGTTTTGCGTTTTGTTTGAGTTTTTTTCGTAATATTTTTGTTTGTATGTGATATTCGTTTTATTTTATGTTTTTACTGAAGCTTTTAATAAGACAATTCATTTTAATGTAATTTTTAGTGATTTCTCATCCTTGTCATTTTTTCAGCCTGAAGATGAGGTTTTAAACCTCGAAAGCTCGTTTAATAAAGAATGTTCTTCCTGGTCTTGGCACTGTTATTTATCATCAAGCTAAGATTTCCAAGTAGCTGCCCAATTACTGAGACTATATATATATATATATATATATATATATATATATATATATATATATATATATATATAGGTATATAGGTCCATGTTTAGTTTGTTTTGCTAGAAAAAGAAACTTTAGGTATTATTTTGCTATATATTTGTCTCTCCATCTATCTATATGTATGTGTATATATATATATATATATATATATATATATATATATATATATATATGTATGTATGTATATGTATGTACGTATAGCATGTAGACCCTATAGAGTGAGAGATATTGCTTGCAGCCTCATTTTATCAATGTACCTTACATTTAGGTTGTCTGATTCGTACCCATACACATAAAGACCTATCTGTAGCACACTGGAAGCCCCTTCAGGTCCTTGCCTAATCACCAGTGTCTTGTACTGACTCTCAAGCATCCTTGGACATTAAGGTCCTTCCTTTCCAATATACCTCTTTCCACCATCCATCCTCCCAGTCCTCACCTACACTAAGAAAGACATAGATAGATTGGAAAGGGTACAGGTAAGAGCCACAAGGTTAATTCCATCCATCGGGCAAATAGGTTACCGAAGACGACTAGAAAGCCTGAACATGTGTGGCTTAAAGACACGATGATTGCGAGAACAACTAATAGAAACATTCAGAGTACTGAAAAGCATAACGAAAGTAGACAGTAACCTATTTACGTTAAACGAAAACCAAACAAGACATAATGGATGGAAACTAGAACTAAATAGATACAACACATCCCATTGTGGGAACTTTCTTCACATACAAGATATGTGACACATAGAACAAACTGCCGCCAGAAGTTGTAAACAGCAACAGTGTGGAAGAGTTTAAAAGAAAGCTAGACAAAATCATTACGATACTGTGAGTGAACAGTAGAGCCTACTCCTGCAGATAAGTGAGCGCACGATGTCTCCTCGGATGGACTAATAAGTCTTTGAAACAACCTAACCCTTGTAACTCCTTGTAACTTGAATTATACACTCTCCACCAACCTTCCTTTTCCCGTTCTTTCCACACGTCTGAACCATCTCGGAAAATACTTGGCTCCTTTCTTTTATATAACGGTTCATTTCAGTAGTTTTAAACTTTATTTCTTTCATTTTCATTCAGCAGTTTCTTTTTTCTTTATCCCCACCTTCGCTTCCATAGACAGTTCAGTCACCGCCATCTTTAATTCAAGATGGCGGTGGTTCAGTTCAGTCCCCAGTCTTTTTCCACAGTTGGATACCTCTCTAGCATCACTTATTTATTAAGCCGAACAGTTTAAATCAGGGATTCTTAACTGGGTATGCATGCCCCTTGGGGGTATGAGAACCACATGCTGGGGGTTATGGGACTTGATCTCTGGATATTTGTATATATTTGATTTTAATGTGTCAATGTACATTGGTACATTTTGTAAATAAATAACTACATAAAACTATAAATGCTTCGTATTTATATAATATATATATATATATGTATATAGATACATATTATTATTTCTATATATAGATATAGATAATATATATATATATGATTATTATATATATATATATATATATATATATATATATATATATATATATATAATTATATATATATATTATATAGTATATTTGACTTTTCAAAGGGCTTACAAACACACTCTCTCTCTCTCTCTCTCTCTCTCTCTCTCGTCTCTCTCTCTCTCTCTCTCTGCATCTCTCAAAAACTGTGCATGAAGAGTTGCGATTAACACGTTAATGTCATCTGCTGTGACCTTTGACTTCATCTTGCTTTGTGTACAGTAATCACTACAGTTATTCATCTTTATTTATCATTGAATTTCCTCTCTCTCTCTCTCTCTCTCTCTCTCTCTCTCTCTCTCTCTCTCTCTCTCTTCTCATCATGTTTTCTAGCAAGTGCTCTCTCTCTCTCTCCACTACGTCGTTTTATTTACATTGATAAATGTTAGATGTTTAATGATTCACGAACAAAATATTGTCTGTCTTCAGGTAGTCTAAACAGTGGATTAGCGTGAAAGTGCTGCTGTTTCTCTAGATAGTTTTATATAGCGGATGAACTTAAATCTATTATCAACTGCTTTTCATCGCCATGGTGTCGAAAGGATCCAAATCGAGTTAACCCTTTGGCGAGTAAAGTTCCCTTTAGACTAAATACTTATTTTTTCTACTTTAGGATTCCTCTAAAATATAGAGCCTTGATTTTCTTATCTAGTTCACCCTTGGTAGGGTTAAAACAATTCCTCCCTCTCTAACAATACGTCACTTCCGGCAACGCCAACGATCAAAATTCCCAACATAGGCTTATAGACGGACGAGTCACGTAGGCCCTAGGTCTAGGCCTGGCATGGGCGAAGGCAGTGGGCCGTGTCTTTTCAAAGTATAACGTCCGCGTGTCATAGTGGAGTGAATGGTTTTCCCTCAACGGGCCCAAGTGAGGACTAGGCCCCTGTGGCGCAATCGGTTAGCGCACGGTACTTATAAGACAGTGGTCGTTGCTAAGCCATGCCGGGGTTGTGAGTTCGAGCCTCACCAGGGGCAGCTATTTTATCGAGTTGTATTTTATTCTGTTGTAGGAGGAGGATGTAGGAGAGAGAGAGAGAGAGAGAGAAAGAAAGAAAGCGCGGTTGAATCTGGTAGTAGCTAATCTGAGTCGTCGTCGTCGGAAGTGCATTGATAGAGCGCGAGAACTAGAGAGAGAGAGAGAAAGAGAAAACCAGTCTGATGAGTAACGAAAAACCTGTCGGTTTTCGTATTCATCATGGTACTGCCCCGGTGGGCTCTGGTTGCACCGAATTCCGTCTTATCATGGACTAGCCCCACTCATGGGTGGTACTACCATTGAGGTGATGTGGCGTAGGCCTAAAGGTGTCTTGGATGCGTCGGGTCAGGCTTTGAATTATCATCAGGTGTTGCTTTCAAGCTCAGCTTTTGATATCAGCAAAGCGGAATTTCTTGCACTCCTGATAATGATTTATTTATTATTTTTCCCATAGTAAGTAATCAAGAAATTCCATATGTTGGTGTCATGGAATGGTAAGTCACATAGACTTCTCGTTGTTGCTATTGATCGTTGTTACTGAAATAGCCACGAATCTTAACGAGTAGGTAACCTTGTTTCGCTTACTTGGGAGGTAAGCCTACAAACTACTTTGTTGTGTTGGGGGAAGGTTGGTGTTAGGAAAGGTCTATGGAAAAGCATAAAAAGGTCTGAAAAAAGTATTCCACGTTGAGTTAAAGACACAGGAATTTTAGAATGGGATATGTATGATTTATATATTGTGATGAAAATGTAAGAAATAAATAATGTGAATGTGAAACATTACAGAACAACTATTTCTAATAAAGTATAGCGTATTTATTTAAATTTTCGTAGGTGAAACAACACTCTACTTGACTGTAGATTTTAGCACGTGCCCTGAGTAAGCTGGAGGTCGGATCACGCCTTGTTGGAGTGAGATTGAAGAAACGATCCGTATTTGGTGCTTCTGGTTAGATGATAAAGTTGATTTGTAATAATAATGAAAAAAGATATTGTTCAAGATTTTAAGCCAGAACCAAGGAAAGTAAGGTCTCTTATAACAAGATTCAGTCATCCTTGTCTATATGCAAGTAGCCCCTTTGAACTGAAAGCATCCATTCTCTTCTCCCATTGACTGTCGGACTTTATCCCCCACAGGGTGTGGGCAGATCTTACCAGGAGAAAATTTTAAAAGGAGCAGGAACCAGCGGCTCGCTCTCAGAAGGACCTTAGAGCTCGGAGCACTCAGAAGCTCCTTACCTCGCCCTGCAGACCACACTTTGCCCTTTCTGCTCCCCCTGCCTCTGGGGAAGTCCCAAGTTTTTTTTATAAGTCCTTAGTGCACAGAAATATCAGCCGAGAAGACTACTAAGCCCAGGATTTCCAGGTACTGTGAGAGTAAATTCCAGTTCAGCCAGGGAATTGTTTTGCTTTTTGTCTGTATTTCATTTCCATTTGTCCATGGCGACTTCCCCCTCTCCTTTGTTTAGCTTCTCATTCCCCCCATCTTGGTTCAATGCTGTGATTACTCCCCTTGTGATACTAGTGAACATCCCCTAGTAAATTCAAGCAACGAAATAGTTCTTTCTGTGTAAATTCCCGGGCATTTTCATCCCCCTGAGTGGCCTGTAAACTTTTGATTGAAAGAAAGTAGCATGTAACGTTCGCCCTTGTGTGGCCCCCGCCTTATGCCAGTATCCCATCTCTTTGCAGACAAAGACCATGCCTGAGTGTGGTAGAAATTGGAAACCCTTGGAATAAGCCTTGAATTTTCAATAATCCGTTTGCGCAAAATTCTGAACGCTGTGTCTGGTTGCCTGGAGCCACATGTTTCCGGTGGATCAACAATCAACCACCTTATTAGTTCCTGGACCTATGTAAATTATTGTAAATACAGTGCACTTAAAACTAAAGTCCAGTTTTTATGTAAATTCCTCCTTCCTCATAGTTTTTTTCCTCTCTCTTTTCTTTGTTGTGATCTCTTGTTCCTTCATTCAATTCTTTGTTGTGATCTCTCGTTCCTTCAATCGAGGCCAAATTTTTCGTTTTAAACTACATTTTCTAGGAGTGAACGAGCAGTTCAGAACAATATATATATTTCAATTTATATTTTTATTCATAACTATTGTATCACTTTTCACTGGATACAGTCATCTTGTGACTTCAAAAGTCAGTCATTGCGGAAAGTTCATATAGATTGTGTTCAATGTTTTCCTCTTAAACAAAACTGTCATTTATTATAACTAATAACGAAAGCAGAAGCTCAGTTGTAAAGAGCAAAGTCACGCTCACTACAGAATTGAATCATATTGAATGTGAATAATAACGAAGGATGGAGAAGCTCGAAGTTGATAGATGAATTGTGAAACTAGTTTTTTGTATTAATATTGTTGGAGTGGTTTGGACATGCAATATGTCTCCAAAGACTGAAATAGCGCTTCAGTGGCGTGGTCGGCTTGGTGTTGGCCTGCCACCACGGTGGCCGCGAGTTCGATTCGCGTGCATTCCATTGATGCGTCAGAGATGTGTATTTCTGGTGATAGAAGTTCACTCTCGACGTGGTTCGGAAGTCACGTCAAGCCGTTGGTCCCGTTCTGAATAACCACTGGTTCCATGCAACGTAGAAACAGACAAACAAAGATGGGAATGAAGAGGAGTTTGTCGTATTCATAATGAGAGAAAGCGCAGTTAGCAAAATTGTTTATAAAGAGATAATGTATCCATATATTCAAATGAAGCTATGTGAGAGTGAGAGAAAACGCTATATGGAAAGGGGTTTATAATGATAGCTCAAATCCTCCGTAGATTAAAGTGATTAATTCTTATTGCGAGTACAGTGATAGTAAACATAGTTTAGAGATATAAAAGGTTTCCATTGATTAAAACTCCCTCGAGGGAGAGAGGGGGGGGGGGTTGTTTTTAGTGCCGTCAGTGGTATTACTTAAAGGTTCTTTGCAGTGTGGCTTCGGCCCCCAGCTGTAACCACTTTCATTCCTTTTACTGTACCTCCTTTTATATTTTCTTTCTTCATATTACTCTCCACCCTCTCCTAACAATTGATTCATAGTGCAACTGAGAGGTTTTCCTCCTGCTACACCTTTCAAGCCTTTTAGTGTCAGTTTCCATTTCAGTGCTGAATGACCTCATAGGTTCCAGTGCTTGGCCTTTGGCCTTAACTCTATATGCAACTCAATTCAGAGATTAAAACGAGATGGTTCGGTCATGTAGTGATAGTGAGAGAAAATCATAAGAGGTTTAAGTGTTCCATAGACTGAAGTGAGGTAGGTCTCTCGTACAGGTGACTAACACCATTGAGGAAAGGGTCAGTATTGAGAGAGAAAAGGAAATGGGGTGGTTTTGTCACGTAGAGAATGAGAGAAAACTTAAAAAAAAAAGAATACGCCGAAGAAGTCTGAGCAGCGACCCATGAAACTCAACCTCGACCCGCTGGTGGCCTGTCCTATATCGTTGGCGGGCGCAACATTCATGGGTAACTTGAACCTTAAATTAAAAAAAAAAAAAAAAAAACAAAAAAAAAAAAAAAAACCATGGGGGCTAGAGGGCTGCAATTTGGTATGTTTGATGATTGGTGGGTGGATGATCAACATGCCAATTTGTAGTCCTCTATCCTCATTAGTTTTTTTAAGATCTGCGGACGGCACAGACAAATAGTGTTCTTTGAAATAAAACTAAAAACGTATATAGTATAGAGAGTTCCAAGTCCACCAAAGCTCGGAATGATGTGACTGTGATTATGTCCAATGAGAGAAACGGCTAAAAGAAATGAGGTTTATTGATTGAAATGATAAAGGTCTCAATACTTTATAACGAACTCGTTTTGACTTGAACAGAACGAGAGGAAAGTCCTTGATTCGAAGGATCCCAGTATTATTATATGTTAATATATGCGATAGAAAGGAAGTCTTAGAATAAATAGCCTTAATTGTGTAATCAAGTATTACATGAGACCCCATAATATGCAGAAAGTATGCGGTTGCACTGATAATAATAATAATAATAATAATAATAATAATAATAATAATAATAATAACGACATCATTGTGGCTTGTGTTCCCTAGTTAGAAATAGTTTTCAAAATTTCCCCCTTTTCTAGAATAAGAACTGCTTAATAAATAATAATAATGTGCTGGAAGTAAACCCTCTTTTAAACATGTTTTCTTAAAAGTAATTGCTGCCTCAGTAGCGTTAATTTTATAAAGGTTCTTCTCTATTATTCTAATGATTGTTTTCTCGTTGTTGCTTAAACTGGTGAGCAACGTCTCAAATACGCGATAGTCAAAGTCGATTTAATTTTATTAAAAATGCCAGTGGCGGTAGTTCAAATGAGAAAACAATAATTAGAAATAGAGAAGAATATTTATAAAAGTAACGCAGCTGGGGGCAGCAATTAACTTTTGATAATAATAATAATAATACTAAATAATAATAATAATAATAATAATAATAATAATAATAATAATAGGATTTACGAAGATTACCGAAAACAAGATCAGTGGCCATAGTAATGACAAGATTAGTCCTGAGTGAATCCGCATAATGGCAAAGGTCACAGGATTCACAAGAAGCGATGTAAGAAAGAATTGAGACAAAAATAAAGACAAGATAAGAAAGTGGGGGCGCAGTTGATTTGACTGTACAAGATACGAGAGTGGGTGTGTAGTTGATTTTTATGTGTACGTCGGGAAATTGTATCCCAAACAGATAATGTTCAACAAATGTATCTCAAAATATTTGAGAATTCTGGTTTATTCGGACTATTGATTTCATTTTTCGTTTGAGCAAGAATATTTTATTGATAAACAAATGCAGTACAAGACTTCAGTCTTTCCTTCTTATCTGACGTGCGTCTGAATATAGGCATGAGGTTTCCGGTGTCAGAGAGAGAGAGAGAGTTTCTTGGGGATTTGACAATAAGTTGGAAGAGTAGAAGACAAAATTCAATATTATTATTATTATATTATTATATATATATATATATATATATATATATATATATATATATATATATATATATATACATACATACACATACATACATACATACAACTACATACATACATACACATACACATATATCTCAAGTATAAAAGGCCCATTAAAACACTGGTTTAAAGCTAAGTACTATGTTTCGGTGGACTAATTCCCACCCTTATCACTACTTGATAAGGCATACTGTTTTAATGGGCTTTTTATACTTGAGACATATCCTGTTTTAACAGAAGAATTTCTTTACAGCACATATATATATAATATATGTATATATATATATATATATATATATATATACATATATATATATAATATATATATATATATCTATACGATATTAAATGACCTTAAAATCAACTCGCGGAAAGTACAAGCTCGAAGGGAGTCGCCCCGTGAGATCGCCATTTCATCGGTTTGCTTCGGAATTCTCCAACTGCTTTCCTTTTCCCGGATTTCTATCACTTTCCTCGTTTTCGAAAGTTACTCTGTGGTGCTGTGGTTGAGGCCCATCTCTTCTTTCCTTTTTCCATAAATGCAGGATTTGCGTTCGACTTTCAAGTGTTATCTGACAATTTACGGTAGATCATTGCTTTAGTTAACAAACTCTCTCTCTCTCTCTCTCTCTGCTCTCTCTCTCTCTCTCTCTCTCTCTCTCTCTCTCTCTCCTTTATTTATTCATTTATTTATTTATATATAGCCTATCAGTCAAGGGTCCGTATGAATCAGTCAAGGTTCCTTACGAATCATTCAAAGGTTCTTATGAATCATTCAGGGGTCCTTGCGAATCAGTAAAGGGTCCATTATGAATCAATCCAGGTCCTTATGAATCATCCAAGGTTCATTACAATTTATAGTTAAGGGCTCCTTTGCATTGATCAAGGGTCCTTATGAGTCAGTCGGTCGTCCTTATGGATCAACCAAGGCGTCCTTATGAATCAGCCAAGGTTCCTTATGAGTCTATCAAGGGTTCTGATAACTCAAAGGTCCATTTGAATCAGCCAGCTTACGGATCAATCAATGGTCCTTATGAATCATCCATGGATCTTAATGAATCAGTCAAGGGTCTTCACGAATCAGTCAAGAGTCCTTACGAATCACCCAAGGATCCATACGAATCAATCAAGGGGACCTTACGAACCATTCAAGTGTCCTTACGAACCCGTCAGATCAATCGAGTGAGGGTTACGAGTGATCGATTATATTCTTAAAACCATACAGTGTGGAAAGCTGGTAGCGTCTTCATCGTAAGCATCCTTCAAGCGTCTCGTATCGTCCTTTCAAGTCTCCCTAGCAGCGTCGATGGATGAAGGAGGATTATCCACTTATCCCGGAAGCTGTAGTTAACCGCCACTCGACGCCCAGATGTAGAAATTCATTACGGAGACCCTCCTCCGTCAAGTTGGCCTCGTGGCGCAATGGTAGCGCGTCTGACTCCAGATCAGAAGGCTGGGTGTTCGAGTCACTCCGGGGTCAAGGGATAAGGTCTCCCCTGCGGGAGATCGTTTTTGTATGACGTTCTAAGGTTTGTATGGAATCGTCAAACAAAATTACACCTGTAGTGTAATGCTGTGGTCGGGTTCATAAGAGGAAGTGTGGAAAGTTTAGAATAATTTCTGCCAAAACTTTTAAGTCCTCCAGAGAATAATTATGATTTATATTTATAAAAATACCCCGCAACATCCTTCTTAGACAATAGAGTCTCTCTCTCTCTCTCTCTCTCTCACACACACACACAGAATTCCTTCCATACCTGCTTTCATGTTTTAGATTAATTGGGATCCGCTTTCAGATTATTGATGAGATGTCGTAGAGGGTTGTTATACTATCTCATTTGTGCTTTTTGTCGATTGTCCTTTCTTAATATTTGTCCTGTCAACCGGAAATGGTGAATGTAGTGCCTCGATTCAAAGTAGTATAAATTTAGATTGTAACAATTGAGCAACAGAGTTGGCGGTATACATGATTCCATTTGATATTATAGGTTGCAGGAAAGTGCACCTCTTAGGACCGTTAATTACGGTACATCTACAAACGGCTTTCTTGATAGTAATATTGCGAAAAACATTTTTGTGTTAAGCTAATTCTTTCTTCATTTAAATCTTCAGCGTCTTCAGAGTCAACAGACTATACACCCAGGAGGGCTCCAGAGAGAAATATATGTACATTTACATAACTGTGGATTTGTTTCTCCATTTGAAGACTCGTGCTACTATGAGGATTTTTTAATAATAATAATAATAATAATAATAATAATAATAATAATAATAATAATAATAATAATCAACCATCTGATGTTCATGGACGACATCAAGCTGTATGGTAAGAGCATCAAGGAAATAGATACCCTAATCCAGACTGTAAGGATTGTATCTGGGGACATCAGGATGGAGTTTGGAATAGAAAAATGCGCCTTAGTCAACATACAAAAAGGCAAAGTAACGAGAACTGAAGGGATAAAGCTACCAGATGGGAGCAACATCAAACACATAGATGAGACAGGAGATACAAATACCTGGGAATAATGGAAGGAGGGGATATAAAACACCAAGAGATGAAGGACACGATCAAGGAAAGAATATATGCAGAGACTCAAGGCGATACTCAAGTCAAAACTCAACTCCGGAAATATGATAAAAGCCATAACACATGGGCAGTGCCATTAATCAGATACAGCGCAGGAATAGTGGAATGGACGAAGGCAGAACTCCGCAGCATAGATCAGGAAAACCAGGAAACATATGACAATAACAAAGCACTACACCCAAGAGCAAATACGGACAGACTATACATACCGACGAAAGGAAGGAGGGAGAGGACTACTAAGTATAGAGGACTGCGCCAACACCGAGAACAGAGCACTGAGGGCAATATCTGAAAACCAGTGAAGACGAGTGGCTAAAGAGTGCATGGGAAGAAGGACTAATAAAAGTAAACGAAGACCCACAAATATACAGAGACAGGAGAATGACAGACAGAACAGAGGACTGGCACAACAAACCAATGCACCGGACAATACATGAGACAGACTAAAGAACTAGCCAGCGATGACACATGGCAATGGCTACAGAGGGGAGAGCTCAAGAAGGAAACTGAAGGAATGATAACAGCGGCAAACAAGATCAGGCCCTAAGAACCAGATATGTTCAAAGAACGATAGATGGAAATAACATCTCTCCCATATTGTATGGAAGTGCAATACGAAAAATGAAACCATAAACCACATAGCAAGCGAATGCCCGGCACTTGCACAGAACCAGTACAAAAAGAGGCATGATTCAGTGGCAAAAGCCCTCCACTGGAGCCTGTGCAAGAAACATCAGCTACCTTGCAGTAATAAGTGGTACGAGCACCAACCTGAGGGAGTGATAGAAACGATCAGGCAAAAATCCTCTGGGACTATGGTATCAGGACGGATAGGGTGATACTGCAAACAGACCAGAACGTGACGTTGATTGACAAAGTCAAGAAGAAAGTATCACTCATTGATGTCGCAATACCATGGGACACCAGAGTTGAAGAGAAAGAGAGGGAAAAAATGGATAAGTATCAAGATCTGAAAATAGAAATAAGAAGGATATGGGATATGCCAGTGGAAATCGTACCCATAATCATAGGAGCACTAGGCACGATCCCAAGATCCCTGAAAAGGAATCTAGTAAAAAACTAGAGGCTGGAAAGTTAGCTTCCGTGGCCGTCATGCAGAAGAGGGGGTGTGATCCTAGAAACGGCACACATAGTAAGAAAAGATGGACTCCTAAGGAGGCAGGATGCAACCCGGAACCCCACACTATAAATACCACCCAGTCGAATTGGAGAACTGTGATAGAGCAAAAAAAAAAAAAAAAAAAAAAAAAATAATAATAATAATAATAATAGTAAATCTCTTTCACAGTTAGGTTTTTTTTTTTTTTTTTTTTTTTTTTTTTTTTTTTTTTTTTTTTTTTTTTTTTTTTTTTTTTTTTTGTTTTTTTTTTTTTTTTTTTTTTTTTTTTTTTTTTTTTTTTTTTTTTTTTTTTTTTTTTTTTTTTTTTTTTTTTTTTTTTTTTTTTTTTTCTTTTTTTTTTGAATTGTATGACCTGCAGAAGAGGAAATAATGATTCGTATATGGAGCAAAGTGTCTTAGTGGTGTTTCATCAATGACGTGAACTTTTGAAAGTTCTGGAATGGATACTAATGATACGATGCTCCAGCAGTTAGCTGAGCTGTGACCAGGTAGGGACACTGACACTAAAACTTGATGCTGTTGATGTAGCATCTTCATGTGACGTTTGTAAATCAGTAGGGAAGATATTTGAATTAACCTGATTGACGTATTTGCGTTTTTGAAGCTTGGAGAGAGAGAGAGAGAGAGAGAAAAAAAAGATCGCCTGTAGTTACAAAAATCAAAATTTTTCCTAGGAATTGTGCAGAAAATTCTTGCACATTTTTAATCCTACAAATATATTTCAAATTTACGTGGAAGGGGCTTCTTTGTTATCTGCATGATATTCTCCTTAACTTGCATACCTTCCTTCCTTATTCTTTCAGTTGTTAGATTGCAGGTTGCCATGTAAGTGATTGTCATACAGGAAGCAGTAATGTCTTGCCTCCTACGACCTGTTCCTCAGGAGATTACATATTTATTTGAGACAATTTTCCCACTACTTTCTATAATATAAGAATTCATGTTGGCTGTCTATTAAACACTGCAATACACTGACATTTTCTTGAAGAATTTCAAGTCCTTGGAAGTGTAGGGCCAAAGGACTTTTGAAGTTGCATTGCAACTCTTGTGTCATCCTTGAAGTTTATGAAGTTGTCTTCGTTTAGATCAATGGTTCTCAAAAGATTTTCGTGAGCGACCGTATTTGGAACATTTCAATCCTTCGCGACCTAGAGTATGGTAAAGAGAAAGAACGTGACTGTGATATGTATATTACACTTTTTGGGGGGGAAATGTTAAGTAATACAGCTTTTCCTTTTCTCAAAGTAATTTGAGGTTAAAAAATTCAATTAAGTAACTAAAATACACTGAAAGTGTTATCATTTAACCGTGTCCCTGCGACCTGTCAAAATTGATCTCGCAGACCCATAGTTTGAGAAGCACTGGCTTAGATTATACACTTTCCCGTACGTAGTGTCAAACAGAAGCAAGAGTTCACTATTTAAATTTTCACCATTCATTAATGAATGCGGTGTAGGTTTCGGGAAATACCCCAGTGTTTTTAAGTCTTTCAGATAAACACTATTCGATTATAGGCATTGTCACAAGTTAATCTATTGTATGCACTGTATGTTGGAAAACTGCTTTTATTACTTGAGTTGTCGTGTGGTGTTCTGTTCTATCAGTAAGTAATGCTTTACAGTTATGATTTATAACCATGTACATCACGGGTTCCCCACCTGGGGTGCATGTTGATAACCATATAGATCAGGGGTTCCTCCACCTGGGGCGCATGTTTATAACCATATAGATCAGGGGTTCCCCATCTGGAGTCATGTTTATAACCTATAGATCAGGGTTCCCCATCTGGAGTGCATGTTTATAACCATATAGATCAGGGGTTCCCCATCTGGAGTGCATGTTTATAACCATATAGATCAGGGGTTCCCCCACCTGTGGCGCATGTTTATAACCATATAGATCAGGGGTTCCCCATCTGGAGTGCATGTTTATAACCATATAGATCAGGGGTTCCTCCACCTGGGGCGCATGTTTATAACCATATACGTAGGTCGGGGGTTCCCAACCTGGAGTAAATGTACCCCTATTGGTACATTAAATTTTGTACTCTTCAGGGCGCACGTTGGATCTGAGAGATTGCAAATGTGTTTTTTTATTTCCTTATTACCATTAATATTCTTATGCAGTCTACAAAAACAGATTTCATAATAAAATTATATTACAATATCAGTTTCATTGTTTTTATTTTCCATCCTCAATTTTTAGGGGTACACAGAATTCTATAAAAATGCCCGAGGGGTACAGAAGAACGGCGAGGTTGGGCACCCTTGGTATATAGATGTTGACACAAACATGCAGATTTATTGATACTCCAGACCTTTGATTTTGGCTTCGGTATTCTGAATAAATCGTGACTTGGCTGTCATATGTGAAATATAGATTTATTTCTCAATACTGATAGAATGATATATTACTAAGTGCTTGCTTACACACATTTAATCATCTTTCATCTCCCCTCGTCGGTGGGATGAAGGGTTCTATAGAGTTATTCTGTCGTCTCTTACTAAGGATTTTGTTGCACTGCACCAATTTGTAATATATATATATATATATATATATATTATATATATATATATGATTATATATATATATATTATATATTTATATAATATATATATATATATATATATATATATATATATATATTGATATATATATATATATATATATAGATATATATATATATGTATATATATATAATATATATATATATATATATAGATATATATATAGTATATATAATCTATATATATATATATATATATATATATATATATTATATATATATACATATATATATATATATATATATGATATATATACAATATATGTATATATATATATATATATATATATATATATATAATATAAATAAATTTTTTGTTAATCAGTGTATAAATTCCTGTAAAAATCAAAGTATGTGATCAATAGAAGTTGCTTTAACAAAGGTCCAGCTTGCAAAACCTTACAACTGTGTTGATTGTATTTCCCTAAGTTCTTCGTGGAATTGACTGGCGAACTGGCTATTGTGGTTTATTGTCTTGGTGAATCTTTGGAAGTATATAATTACTCAACTGGTTCGTAATTCTTCTAATTGGTTTCTCTTTACGCTAATTCTAGCCACTGGCAGAGTATTCAAAACTTTATTTAATTTTTCTTTTTCTGAAGCTTCTTGAATTCAAGTCGAATGTCATCAGTATGGCCTCTGTAAGAACAGGGTCTCTCACCTGTGCTACTAATGGTTCTGCACCTTTTCAGCAAGACTTCAAAGAATCCCATTATGTTGATTTTGACATCTTTAGAACATTGAACAGTATGGCATAGTTTTTTTTTTGTTGACCTTCGTAAACATATCCTTGATTTTTATCAAGTAGTTGTATACGTATGTTGTTTATGGTTCATATTTGCTCCTCTCGGGAGTTTAGTAACGTTTCTCAAGGTTTAGTTTTACACGTTCAAATTTTCATCTGAGAAGATGTTGAATTATTTCAAATGTCACCACCTTATTAACTTATTTGCGAGTGATTCGGCAAATGTTGATCATTTACCTTTGGATTGCTCTATTACTCGTCACTTCCGCTTTTGGGAGCTTATCTGAAATGGTAATCCCAAAGCAATGCTTTCTTTTAGATAACTTCTGTCTACTTTCCTATAAAAATGTTGTGGGGTGTCAGGCTATCTCGGATAGATTACCATTTAAAAATTCTATTATCTTACTTTTTAAGCAGGTGTTTTTTATCTTATCAGTTCTTTTTTATGTACCAGTTATCTATTTGCAAGCCTTATCTGATATACGTGCCTTAACCAGATCTATATACAGGCTTTTATATGCTATTCATGCTTTAATGTAGCTAATCTATTTACGCGACTTATCTGATATGCATGCCTTATCTAGTTGTGAGCTAATGCTTTCTCTTCTTTAGAATGCTTCTCTGAATCTTTTGATTAAGTCAAGAGAGCTTAATGAACCTTTTGAATAACAGCGGCTGTGACTCGAACGCTTAACAAGAGCTTAAAAAAAATTGAAATGGCTTCCCCAAAATTATGACCAGGCGAAAAATGAGGACACAAGGTCCCACCGAGATTCGAACTCGGATTGCTGGATTCAGAGTCCAGAGTGCTAACCATTACACCATGGGACCGCTATACGACGAGGGAAATCCCCAAATTGTTATTGTTTATTAGTTGGGGGGAATAAACTTATATATTTTAATTTTTTTTAATGAGTAAACTAGAGGGGCTGGTTACTTACATGTTGCAGATCGATTGGTGTATACTACATTTCATTCTGTTGCTGATGGCATGTTGAATAAAATAGACGATGTCGAATTGTATAGATTGTAGCCATAGCATTCATGTTTACTGAATAATCAGAGCCAGAGGTCATATATAAAACGAAATTTCATTGCAGAAGATTTTGGTGTGTGCCACTATTCAGGCCTCAATGACTACTGTCTCCATAGGTGGCTTGCACAGAACAGGTGCAAAGCACTCGATCATTACATGGAGACCTACAATAGATACGATCCCCTGGATCGTATATAATCAGCTTTTACTTTTTTTCTTCTTTTTATAGCGCCCTGAAGTGTACGTACCATTCCCCCTGATACTTGTACTCTACCGTTATTGAGATTTTACCCCTTTTCAATTATGTATCAGTCCGCTAGAGGATGTCTTAGATATAAAGACGAAACTATGTCAGGATTTATACTATATCTTCTACCATTTTCCATGTGGTATATCTAGATATATTCATCACGTGTCACTGATTTTAGGCACACATTATATATATATATATATAATATATATATATATATATGTATAATAATATAAGATATATATATTATATATATATATTATATATATATATATATATATAATTTTTTTTTATTTTATATAATATATATATTATATATGTTTATATAGTATATATATAAATATATAATTATATATAATATTATATATATATAATACATATATATATATATATATATATATATATATTTTCATATATATATATATATATATATATATATATATATATATATATATATATATATATATATATATATATATATATCGAGTTCAGATTGATAGAGGATAGTCACTCTCTTATTCAACAGTGTAATCTTTTCTCTTTATATTACTCATTGATTTTATCTTCAATTTCCGTTTTTCACTGAAGGGATGCACATTAAATACACCAGTAGAATTATATAAATATATATATAGTAAATATGAGTACCCAACATAAACATATTTAAATAGGCATCGCAGTATCATAATACGTGAACCAGAATTTAGTAGATATATTACTAAACAAGAAGTGTACTCAACCTTAGATACCACTTAGTCCTAAATATAATCTGCAGCCAAATTTACCAACATAACATCAACGCAGTATTAATTAAAGCCCAGTGAGGCCCATAACGAACTCGATCTGTCCACGGATACCACACCAAGGTTGGACAAAATAAGAAATGAAAAATTCTTATCCAATACAATGCCAAAGAAAGTAACTCACGCCTCGTTCAAAGTAACTTAATTCATACGGCCTCAACTTCTTCCGTGCTCCATAGAGCTAGTGTTACTGGAGTTTTCAGATTTCGTATTTTACAAAACACAATCACATACATCGTCACATGACCTCATTTATTAAATAATTTAGAAATTATATGTATATATGTATAATAAGAAAGGCATGCATCATAAAATTATTTCATTCAAAAACTAAAAAAATAACTCTTAAATAGCTGCACTTATGCTGCATTGATAACGGAAAATTTTTTTATACGAATTTCCTGTTCGGATCATGGGCGTAACCAGGTTTGGGGACCACTCTTTCTTTACCTCTCATCGTCATCATCATCGCCTCCAGCGCTGCACGACGCAAAGGGCCTTTGTGGAAATCTGCTACGCAAGTCTTTCCTGTATTTATCTTGCACAAATCTCAACTAATTTCACATAGTTTTCATTCAAGTAAATCTGGGAAGAGATGTTGAAAAAGGTAACAGTGGACTTACAAGATAAAGAAAGGAAATTGTACAAACCAGTAATCAAATGTATATTTCAAAGGTAAACCTGAATACAGGACAAGTAAATGACTTGGGAATAAAAGGCCAAGCCTAATGATAAGTGGAAACAAGAGATAGACAAGGCGTGATCAGACTTCCAACTAACTTGGGCCGCGTGCTAAAATCTACGGTCAAATAGACCGTTGTTGCACCAACGAAAATTGAAATAATACGCTATATTCCATTAGAAATAATTGTTCTGTACTGTTTAACATGTATATCATTTATTTTTTTCATTTACATTCTAACAAATAAATCATAAATATCCTATCCTTGAATTCCTGTATCTTCAACTCAACGCGAATCGCCTTTTTCAGACCTTTTTAGGAGTTTCCATAGGACTTGCCTGGCCTCCCCCCCCTCCCCACAAAAACAACAAAATAGTTTGTAGGCTTACTTCCCGACTAAGCGATAGTAGAAATGTATTGAAATATACAAGAAATGGAAAGGAAAAACTAAAGAACAGACATGCGACACCACTTTTGCTCCCGTATTTTTGTTTTCAGAGTAAGATTAAATTCACAGAAACTTAATATTTATATGAAAATGTAGATTATTTTAATTGGTCTTCTTGTGAGTACATCAGCCTTATGACGAGGGCAGAAATGAAGTATATGGAAAAGTTGTGTCCAGTGAATGCAGTATTGAAAAGACAAGACAAATCTTTTATGGAATGTGGAGAAAAAGACGAAAGAAAACAAAAGACAAATATGACACTGAGGCGCCGTTGTAAAGGCTAAGCTTTAACTTTGAAGAAGAACCTGTCTCCAAGTCCAATCTCGTTCTCAAATTCCCGATTTTGTAAACAAAGCTTTTGAAACAAGCTGGGTCAAGCATGAAAAGACCCATTTTAGCGTTTCATTACGTTTTCGGAAATCTCATACAACGGAAAATGTGAAATTGGTTCAGAAAATCGAGAAAGAACACCAAAAGCCAATGCAATTATATCAAGATGAATACCAACAGCGAAAGTGCCTCTTCTGTCAACTTTACCCTTGACCCTTTTGATGAATTAGACGAGGATGATGATATCTTGGCACAAGCGTATGATGAAAGTATACGGTAAAGATTTTTATACATTTTTTAAAATGTTTTACTAAAAGCATTTGCGATTTGCCTTGACTATAGGTAAGTCTTACTCTGGGTAAAATTCATAGGTTAAGTTTGCACATCAGTGTAGGCGGTATAGGTAGGTACCTAGGTAGTATGCCAGAGAAATGGTTTTATTCTTTTGTTTCGTTGATGTTTCGAACGATCCTGCTATTAATTTATTTGCAACCCTCAAACTATGAATTTCAAGCAGAAAATAAAGGCAGAAGGTCACTAGAAGTGTGCATTAGGCCTATTTCTGCATTCTGGTTAAAAAAAAATTATTTAAACAAAGATGCCTTCTAACCTAACCTAACCTTCCTTCCCTTGAACTAACTTATCCCAGGGCACTGTGGCCTGATCTGGCCAGAGGACCCCACTCAGCATGACAATGTGTGTAGCACTAGTGTGCACAACTGTAAAAAACTAGGGCCTATTTGGTAAAACTGATTACTAGGTAGGTACTACTAGGTACTAGGTACTTCAGCCTACCTAATGCCTGCCAGGTGCTGCCCAAAATATTTGCTTCCTTTTATTTTTGTTAGCCTATTTCGTTTACTTGTGATATTCACAATTTTTATTTATATATTTAGGTCCTCAGAAGGCTTTTACTTAACACTGTGCCCAATTTGCATGTAGTAAACTGGTAGTTACTGAACTGGAGGGATGTAGTAGTACTAGTCTTCAGGTTCACCAACCATTTAACAATGGTAGGATACTTGCTTATCCAGCCTGCCCTAACTTTGGGCACTGGATCCTGCACTGTACATATTTCTCTGGTTAAGGTCACTTTCATTTACTGTATTAACTGAGTAGACACTGTGATATAATGTAAATAAGTACTACTATTTTCTTTTGAGATTTTCAATACATTTCAAGTATTTTTTTTTTCTCTGCTTGATCAACAGGTTAGATACAAATGGTATGAATCCTGGCCCATCATATGTGAAACCAGCAAATCACCAGTCATTTGGAAACCGACCAGTTGAATCCACTTCAGGGTTTGACTATGAGTCTGGAAAGACTTGGATTTATCCTATGAATTATCCTCTACGTCAATATCAGTATGCAATCGTTGAACAAGCCCTATATAAGAATACCCTTGTCTCATTGCCAACAGGTTAGTTTTTATTTAGTTATTTATATATTTTTTAGTTAAACACAAGTCTGTTTCCTTATTAAAATGTAAGAGTATTTTCTGAGTAAATGTAAGGGTTGGCCTTTTTTTGATGTCATTTGAGTAATTTGTTTTAGGAAGCTCCCTGAATTTCAGTGATTTATGAGAATGATGTGTATGTGGCTATAGAAGACTTACTACGTATTGCATTTCTTATTGTAAAGCTGTCCTTGAAATTTCCAAAGGTTACTAATGTCAGCGATCAGAAACGAATAAGAATGATGAGAGCAATAACCTATAAATCCTCTAAAATGAATTGAAATATTGTGGAATTAATTAAAAGATTCTCTAAAATTACAGGTCTTGGCAAAACGTTTATTGCTGCTGTTGTTATGTATAATTTCTATCGCTGGTATCCACGCTGCAAAGTAGTTTTCATGGCACCAACCAAACCTTTAGTAGCTCAACAGGTAGAAGCATGTTTTAACGTTGTTGGAATACCTCAAGAAGATATATCTCAAATGACAGGTAAGTTGAACTTGGTTTTGGCAAATGGAAGTATATTATCATGTAAAGTATACCATTTTGAATGATAAACTTTTGAAGCTTATAAAACCTTACTATTGTATGTCTTATATGTATATTGATCACGATTAGTAATTGTTACAGCTGTAAGTTACATGTAAATATAAATTTTTACCTTATTTTCTTCTCATTACATTTTACTACAATAAAAAATGAATTATTTATAAGTCCTAAGTGCAATACAAAGGCTGTTCTATGGTATGCATCAAAGGAATGATTGATGTTAGCTTTTAGCCTAAAATACTATGTAAAAATCATATATATATATATAGTATATATATATATATATATATATATATATATATGATATATATATATTGTATATATATATATGTATATATATATGTATATATATATATATATATATATATATATATATCATATATATATATATATATATTATATATATACAAATGCCTCTTAAAATCACTAAAAAGATATAAACTTTTTGAGAATAGATTATATAGTAGTAGGTTTTAGCTAAGAAAGATAAGTTAATCTATGGCAATGCTAGTTATGATGCATTTAAAGAAATTATAATTTGTAGCAAATGTTTAATTACTTTGTTATTTTGTTGAAGGGTAGGAGTTATTTTTATTTGGATTTTTCTGGTCAAATTCCAAGGAATTAGTTTTCATTATATATCACCAGGATCAATGGCCCCAGATGCACGAATACAAGAATGGAAAGAAAAGCGTCTCTTTTTTCTCACACCTCAAGTTCTTACGAATGACTTTGCTCGTGGGGCCTGTCCAGCTGAGCTGATTAAGTGCCTTGTCTTGGACGAAGCTCACCGTGCTCTTGGTAACCATGCATATTGCCAGGTCAGTATTATTATTGTTATCCCTTAAGGGCCGGGCTAAAAAAAAGCATATGCACCACCCCAGGCCAGGGAAACTTTGAGGTCGGCCAATTTAAGAAAAAACACAACAATGGAAAAAGGAAGATATGCAAATGCACATGGTGTAAGGAAAAAAAATTCTAAGAATGTTGGGTCTTTTTTACAAGACAGTCCTAAATTTAACCAAGTTAGCTTGTTTTTTTTCTTTTAATAAATAATTTTATTTTATTTTGTAAAATTATAATTACAGCTCACACAATATCAAAACAGATAAGAACTAAAATCATTAACAAATTCTGAGTTCTTGTAAAATATTTACATCAATTTACTGACACTGAAGATGCAATAACTTTTTTTGGATTATACATGTCTTTTCTAATATTTCTTTGCACTTTTCTTTGCAAAATTACAATTATAACTGACATACTATCATAAAAAATAAGAACTAAAACCAACAACAACCCCTGGGGATATTTTTTTTAGCAAATATATAAAAAGACATCATGCTCCCCTGAAGTCAAGATTGCAACTAACTCTTGAGCAGCCTCATCGATGTTCTGAGCCAGTCTAAAGTTGCCATTACTGAATATATATGGGCAATAAAAGTACTACAGGCAGCCCCCGGTTATTGGGGGGGGGGTTCCATTCTGGGCAGGGTGCTGAGGAGCAAAAACTGCCATTAACCAAGACTCGGTGATTTATGGCGCCTTCGTTAGGTATGCTATGGTGCCACAAATCTATTATTGGCACCTTATGGCGCCGATAACCGAAACTTGCTGATTTTATGGCACTAGACAAGTGCTATAAGCTGGATTGCCATTAACTTAGTCCACCGTTAACTGGGGACTGCCCGTATTGGAACCTCTTTCCTACCCAATTCCTTCAAATCGATGGGGCGTAGTATTGATGCTCACCGTGAGTGAATCCATCCACCACCGAAACCTGCTGTTGCTACTCATATGATGGTATCTGTCCATTAAAGGTTAATGTAAGGTGTGTGACCCCTTCTCTTCTACCTAACCATGTGCATACCCCAATTTTGTGGATGGACAATGTCAGTTGACAGCAATTCTTTTGGATTGACCATCTTACTCATTTCACATGTATTGCACCACCCACCTTTGATCCTCATGCATGAATCAACTGTCTGTGCAGCCCTTGTCAACAGCATTTAGGGGAGATTGAGATTGTTGAAGGAGGTTTTGCACCTGTGATCTTGACCTTACAATCCAAACATACCAATCATATTTAAGATATTAGTCCACATCAAAGAATTCCTCAGTGCTTAGAAGCTATGGTAGTTTCATTTGTCCTTCTTCCTTCATGCTGATGAATTGTAAACACATGCTATTTTTTTTTACATTTTTTAAAACTAGACCTTTTTAAACATTATCTCATGTGTTATGTTGTAAAATCAAGTAAATCTACGTATGACTAATTGCTGCATACATTTAGGTTTTATTAAAAAATTTTGTTTCAGGTCATGAGAGAACTTAGGGAGCGCCGTTGTGAATTTCGTGTTTTAGCCTTGAGTGCGACTCCAGGATCTGATATAGCTGCTGTCAAGCAGGTAATAATACGTATCTCTCTCTCTCTCTCTCTCTCTCTCTTTTATTGGATTTTGATGTTTAAGCCTAATTTCCTAATTTCAGTGAGACTAGATAAATGACAAAGGAATAGTGAAATGACTCTTTTAATGCTTTTAAAGACAAAAAAACAAGAAGTAAAAAATGCCAAAGATTAATTGAGTTTTCTGTACAGTTGCTACAGTATATAACCAAAGTCACTGAAAATGGATCTAACTTTCGTTGGTCTCAGATAATGCTGTATGAGCCATGGCCCATGAAACTTTAACTACGACCCAGTGTTATTTACATTAAATAAGTACATGATTAGGTTAATTGTTATTTAGAGTTTAAAGATGAACTTAAGTTGTTTTATCAGTATTCTGTAAGTTAAACTTTAGTTGGTTTATTAGTAATCTGCTTTAAAGATAATTTGTATTTTTTCAGGTGCTGACTAACCTCCTCATATCACACATTGAACTCCGAAGTGAGGATAGCCCTGATATTACACCATATTCGCATCATCGAAATATTGAAAAGATCGTGGTTCCTTTGGGTGAGGAGCTCACAAATACCAAGAATAGGTTTCTTAATGTAAGTGTTTGTATTGATGCATTATTCTCTAGTTTTCAGTTCTTTTTATATAATTATAATGAAGGCCATTTTCTTGTACTCTATATATATATATATATATATCATATATATATATATATATATATATATATATATATATATATATATATATACATATATATATACTACATTACATACATAACATACATTAACCATACTTCATAAGACATACATACAACATACATACATACATACATACTATACATACATACATACATACATACATACATACATACATACTACATATTCAGTGCAGCAGTTTAAATACAGGTTTTGTTATTATGAGATGATATTAATCCTTGAAATTTTGATTTGAATTCATTGATTTGGACAAACCAATAGAAAGTTATATCCGTATCAGTGAAATTGATAATTTTAGAATTATCAGTACATATACTGTATTATGATAACTTGCAATCGGCAGATCAGAGGCCTGGCAAGCTCCCACAGAATAGAATACATACCTATACCACAGTCATTGTTGGAATCTTAAAAGTCAAGAACCTAGTACCAGTGCCCCTATGTTTTGTGTGTCCCATCTGTGTGCTTAGTCTAAAGAGATATAATTGATATTCAAATGTGTTGTTCTGTTTATTATAATACTTTTTTTATTGTTATGCATCTTATGAAAATCATTTTGATGAAAGTATGTAATACATAGGTATTATTGCCCATTTACTTGAGAATCCCAATTTTAATAGAATAACGGGATGCACTACTATGAGTTTCAGTATCAGCTCGTATTATTTCAGATACTTCGTGTGTATGTTGACAGACTTCTGGAATTAAGAGTGTTGTTTACCAAAGATGCAACAACACTCAGTAAATTTCAGGTAAGACAGGAAAAGCTAAGACCTTTACTGCTTGCATTTAAAGATAGGTTTTTCATTTGTAGTAATTAAAAAAAAGTTGAAATTTTTACCAGATGGGATCTTCCATTTATAGAGATGGTTCAGAACTTGAGTTGTTTTTTGCTTTGTAAGAATTATGAAGTTTAATATATAGCCTAAGATCCCTAGGAAAACCTGTTTTGATATTTATGTTTACCTTCTCAGCTTCTTCAAGCTCGTGATGCATTTCGTCAGAACCCACCAGAAAATTTGCCCCGTCATAGATTTGGAGCAGTGGAGGGGTTGTTTGCCCTCTGTGTGACTCTCTATCACGCCTTTGACCTGATGCTTTTGCACGGAGCAAGGTCTTCATATAAGTTTTTGAAAGGTAATTATGAGCAGATTGTTATGTAGATAGTTAATATGTTATTGACATTTCAATATATAAAAAATGTCAAAATTACAATTGAGTAAGTATATCAGTATCAGAAATTTAAAGTTACACACTAAAAGTAATTTGGTACTTGCTTTAGAAATCAGATAGAAAATAACTGGACAAATTTTATGTCCTGTAATTAATCTTTCAAAATTGCACATTATCATGTTATTTTTGAAAAACTTATAAAGTCAAAATAATGTGTTGAAGTTAACTGTAGACAGAAATGTATGTACTTTTTGTAGATTAATACTTGTACAAAAACTTAACAGATTTATGTATTCTTTTTTGAATAAGCGTTGGGAAGCGATTGTATAACCTTATGTTAAGTAGATCAGTGCACTTGCAGAAGAAATGAGTTGACAAAATCCTGTTATGTCAACTAATTTCTTTTTTGAAAGTTATTATGAGTTCCAGTTTTCTTTGTGGAATCAAGAGTTGGTTTGTTCTAAAATGAAGGATCTCTTGAAATGTTGTTCATTTGGCTTTCAAATATACCTTTAAGCAGGTTGTCTTCAAAGCCAGGGTTTTATTCACAGGTACATTAGGAGGTGACAAAGGCAAAAGTTTTGCAAGAGCAGAACTTCTTCGTAATGACGTGTTCAGACGATTAATGGATGACTTGTCCAAGAAGTTTGAAGTTGACACAAACCAGTCAAAGGAAGCATCCATGAACTCTTCAAGTGTCTTTCCCCAGGTTTGTATATTATAGTTCATCATTTTAATTTTTAATTTGAATCTTCACATCCATAGGCATCATGGTGAATTTAAGGGTTCTGTATTGGGCCGGATCATAAGACTAAACTTGCTAGATTAGATTCAGAAAAAAGGCATAATTAGTTTCTCATTGCTTTGCTTATTTTCAAATGCAAAAGCTAAAATGGTTGCATCTCTGTGGGACCAAATAACAACCTAGATTCAGTTGCTGTTCTAGTTTATATTCCTGTGCAGAAAACAATTTGCTTCATAAATTTGTTATATGCATTGTTGATTGTGACAGGTATTCAACCCACTTTACACTTAAACACTTGTGCGTATCTCTGTAATTTGATATTCTATATATATTTCAAGTTCTATTAATTAAAGAAAATAATCCTCTGGTAGAGGAAGATTCCATTCAGTATTTATAAGGAATATGGCAATGGTTGTAATTACAAAAATTCACACAAAAAAGACTAAACCATTTGTATAGTTTGTTCCAGACAAACGTCTTTACTTGAAAGTTACATTAAAAGTCTGTGAATTTAAAAAGGTTTTATAGGTTTATAAATGCAAGAGGGGATCCAACTAAAAATATCCCCTCTCTCCCATAAACACCTGAATAATTTTGAATGTGTAATGGAATGTACATACTAAATTCTGTTATGAAAGAAATTTCCTTGTAAAATGGGTGCATATTGGAGGTGTGTCTGATAGGCAGTTCCATGCAGTATTGTACTCTTAAGGAATTGTTTTGGGCAAAATCATGTATGCTCACTATGTAGAATATTTATTTTAGAAACATTTCAGTGACTATTTTTTTTATTTTTTATTTTTTGATACCTTAGACTTCTAGTACCAGCCCCATGAAAAACACTAAGGAGTCTTACATGATGAGTCACCCCAAGATGTCTCATTTGTGTGATCTAGTTGTGGACCATCATCAGAAGTTTGCTAGTGAGGGGAAATCAACACGCATCATGATTTTTTCACAGGTATAGTTTCATAAAGACAAGTTTTTCCCTTTTTGTATTAAAATGTTTTGAACTCTAGTTTTGTATGGAGAGAATCTAACTCAGATTCTATCTCACTGAACTCCTTTGGTTCAAAATAGATAATAATTTCACTTATTCATTTGCTTAGATCCTCAAAGCACCAGTAGATAGATTACCAAACTCACTTTTTTTCATTATTGCAAGTGGGCTTCTTCTTCTTTTGTTTTGCATATTCTTTGGTAGTATTTCCTTCATTGCTTCTCATGCCTCAGTTAAAAATACATCTTTCATAAAGTGAGACCACCTGGGAACAGGTAGTCAAAAACCTCTGGGTGGACATGTTCCTCTGAGAGTGGTTTGTTTTAAATGTTCTTGTCTATCTTTTGTGAAGCATCATTGGTTTTTGAAAGAATGAACCATATAGTTTTTTGTATCTTATGAATATTGACACTGATATTTTTTTTAAGGATAAGGACTGATGTAAGTGGCAGATCATCTTCCTTTTAACTCTTAGTGTGCATGAAACCTTATTGAAATAGATTTTTCCTTATATAGGAAGCTACGGAAGCATTTTGAATATTTAGTGTTGATTGTTTTTCACATAATTTTCCCAATAAGGTAAAATTCTTTTTTACAGTATCGAGACAGTGTGCTGGAGATTACAGAAATGCTGCATCATCATGAGCCACTAGTGAAAGCCATGAGCTTTGTTGGTCAGGGTACTGTTGCGCGTGGCTCTCGTGGTATATCTCAGAAGGAGCAGTTACGGGTAAATAACCACGTTTTTGTTTTCCTAGTTCCTTCCTATTATATATTCCACCAGAGGCTTCAGAAATAATAAGTTTTGTTGCAGTGTGTAAGAGCAAAATTTAAAAAAATATTGAGCAGATTGCTCAAAAAAATTATCTCACACATAAGAAGTAGCTGAAAGATTGTTTAGAAGCTGGGAAATAGATTGAGATCTCAAATTTTAAGTATGAGAAGATAATTTGGACATACTATAATGAGAGGAGCATTCAAGTAGAAAGTATGCAAAATATAAGGACAAACAAGGAAAGAGCTTGAATTTCCAACCCAGTGAAGCATAAAGAAAAAGCTAAAGTGGTTATGAATAATTGTTTGGTCTAACTTTTTCAAAGAGTAGATTTTAATTTTGATAATGCAACCATTGTTTTATGAAGCTGCATTTAAAGGAGCCAAGCTGTGTAGTAGTTGCTGTAAAATTTTTCATGTAATAGAGATTTCTGTTTGGTGTTTCCATTAAAGATTGATTGACAAGGATATGTTGAGCGTATGTGGTGTTGGAAAAATATCTGTTGGTATGATACACTCAAATATAATTTACCTTCGCATTTTAGGTAGTGAAGCAGTTCAAAGAAGGTGGTTTCAACACACTTGTGTCTACATGTGTTGGAGAAGAAGGTATTTTTCACAGTTTATTGTTTTGCAAATCCTACAAAGTATCAACTTTGTGAATTATTGCCATTTTTACAGTTTGTGCAATAGATTTTGGTATAATTATTTAGTGTATGTTAGTTAAGACAAACTCTCCATTTACATTGGTAAATTCTCTGTTTCCCTTGGTGAGATCTGTTTTGTTATTTTAATCAAGGGCTGGACATTGGAGATGTTGACTTGATCATATGTTATGATGCTCCCAAGTCTCCGATTCGTTTGGTACAAAGAATGGGTCGAACAGGGCGTAAGAGAGAGGGACGCATTGTTGTGCTTATAACAAAAGGAAAGGAAGAGCAGGTATTTTTTAATATTAGCATTGTTTTACTGGAAACTGTGGATCGAGACATATTTTTACTTTTCAAGGTTGTGAAACCAAGTTGAAAAATAGATTATAAATATTTCTTTGAAAGTCAAGGCTTCTGAACAACTTTTTTTTTTAATTTTGCAGATGTACAATGCCAGTCAGTATCAGAAGAGGACTATTAACATTGCTTTGGCAAACAAGGAAAAACTGAATCATTTTCTTTATACTCATTGTCCTAAAATGATTCCTGCAGGTAGGAGTTTACTCATTTGGCTTACTTCTGTCCTCTTTTCTCCTTTCACATATTAATATATGTTAATAGAGTGGTTGGCACTTCTCTCATAGAGTTACAAAGTTGAAGTATATTAATAAATTTAAGTTGTCTTTTAGTTTGAAATGACAATTGTAAACAACTACCCAGCTAATGCTGTCATCTTACTCTTTAGATCAATTGTCTAAACTGAATATTGCATATGCTTTTTGAATGTTAAACAGGAATCAGTCCTACTTGTCAAAAACTTCATATGAAAGTTGATGAATGGAAAGTCCCCACCAAGAGAGGACGAAAGAAAGCTTTGTCCTCAAACTCAACCTTAAAGTTTCCTTCACATAGCAGCTCTACTCATAAGGTATGTATGACTAGTCTTAATGTTAACTGTCTGTATCAGGATTTTTTTTTTCATATTACAGTAAATTTGTGTTCTTTCACATAATTCTTCTTTTTATAGATTTTGTTGATATTTTTCTGCAGGTTTTTTACCTAAACCTAACAGTCATTAATTAGTTCATTTTCTCTTGGCGAGTCGAAGAAGGTTACCAGAAAGATGTATTCAGCAGAAAATGTATTTAGAATGGTGTTTCAGAAGTTCATCATGCAGAGTTTTTCATTATCTTTGCCCTGTATTTCAACTATAGTGAATAAAGGATCACTTTAAGGCTTCTTATCATTGTTTTTACTGTTTAACAGAGCTACTGAAATTAGGGTAATAATTTTTTTTTTTTTTTTGTGAATTTCAGGAAAAGCATGGATTCCTTTCGGAAGAGGAATGGAATTGGTATAGGGATAATCTATGGGTGCCGAGGGAAGATTTTAAAGCTATTCCTAAACCTTCTTTTCTGTGTCTGGATAGTGAAGGTAAGAAAGCCTACAACTTAGTCTTTAGTGACCTAATTTTAGATGACATTCAAAGGACTCCTTAAGGGGGCCGGCCGGCTAATGCCATTTTTTAAGGACAGGACTTTGATATTCATACCACTTAATAAGGTGACTTGGGACATCTCCAAACTGCATATGATTTTTGCCTCTGACCTTCGGTTTTTGTGACGCCAGGGCAATTTATCCCGAAAATAACAATTTTTCAAATTCTATCTCCTCCCTTGATATTTAATATTAAGACCTAGGATTACTACCATATATAGACCTGATGTAGACCTCCAATCGAATGAGGAGTTTTTTTTCTAAAAGTAATTTTTTTGCTAGATATGAATTTTTCAATACGGTAAAAAAATAGACCCTATAAATCAAGAGAAAAAAATTTATAAAAAAAGACAAAAGAAAAATTGGAAAAAAAGGGCTCTATTTGATTGTTCTATAATGTCTTTCTGAGTTATATACCAAATTCCAATGTTATAGCTTTAAAACTAAGTGAGAAGATAGATTTTGAAGGTCATTAAGTATAGTTTTGAGATACGGGCGTTCAAAGTTTTCCTTCGTATTTCTATAAAGACAAGTTTAATAAATAATGATTATTATGAATGTATATTTTCTTTTTTGTGTATTAATAAACCAAATCTATTTTTAATTTTCATATTTAATCATAAATGATGATCCCCTTAAACTCATATATCGTAGCCTGGGGTTGGGGCACTGCTTGAGGTAAGATGGGGCACTCCTTCCTACGCAACTCTCTCTCTCTCTCCTTCACTAACTCGGCTTATTACAGCGAGATGTTTTCCTTGTATTTTCCCTTTGGCATGATGAAATTCTTGCTGAAACAAAGATAAACAAACGTAAATGCAAGAGAATGTCAGAGGTGAAACTCAAAGGTGTACTCTCTTTTTACAAAGACAATTTAATAAATCATGATTATTATGAATTTCATATTCCATTTTGGGTATTAAAAAACCAAAACTTTGTTATTTATCATAAATGAAGATCTCTTTGCTCAAAGATTGTAGCCTTGGGCACAGTGTGACGTGTGCTGTCAGGCAAATCGGGGGCGTTACTACGCAACCCTTCCTACGCAACCCTCCCCTCTCTCTTCACTAACTACATGTATATTATGATATTCTGTAATAATACTTGAGCGATTTTTCTTCGTCTGTATGTTAGCTAGATGTTTTCCTTTTCTTTTCCTCATTACCATGATCAAATTCTTGCCGAAACATGCATAAACATACGTAAAAGCAAGCGAATGTCAGAGGTGAAATCGAACTTGTAGACTACTTGAAGTTTGTGCTCGCACTGATGGTTGGACTTGGTACCTGACTGAAGTGAAGTCTCCCTTCTCGACTCGGGGAATGTCTACAGATGCCATTTCTCCCAATTTCTTTGACAGTAATTATCAAAATTTATGATAATAGAAGAAATATTGCATTTTCTTGTACAGATCAATGTTTTAGGCTTATTGAGTTACGTTAACTAATTACAGTAGTACCTCGAGATACGAAATTAATCCGTTCCGAGGCGCCCTTCGTATCATGAGGTTTTTGTATCTTGGACCACATTTTACAGGTAAAATGGCTAATCCGTTCCAAGCCCTCCAAAAACACCCCAGTAAATTATATTTCCAGGCCTAAAACACATGTTCTAGGGTTACGACGTCGATCCGATGGAAGAAATGTGACTCCAAAAAGGCAAAATACTGTACATACTTGAGTAATATTCAACTGCATGTAATGTTCAACCCCATTTTTACTGCATATATTAGGACTTTAGCATATGTCCCTTAGCAATAAGCCTAGCCTATGTTAGCGGTTGCTACTGTAGCCTAGTCTATGATTCTGACATCTAAACCTAAGAGCTAAAAGCTTAGAATATGCCAATAAAATGTATAAATAATCAGTATGTACTCATTTCAAATAATTATTAATTAATCATTAACTATAATACACAAACAAACAAACAAAAAACCTTCCAATCGATTATTTACATTCAGCTCTTACTCTTACCCGTCTTACGAGTACCGAACGAACGCCAAGCAATCATTTTTCCTAGCACACAGTAAGCCATAAATTTTCATTAGTATCTCTCTTCAACTAATGAAACTACCAAACAGTATAATTACCATTCATTTCTATTCTTTATTCTATCTTTACCTAATGGAGATACCGAGTTACTGACAGCTATAATGAAACATACGTATTACGTAATGTAATGTTAAAACAGAAGAAGAATTCTAAAAAATACGTATTTGTTGGCAGTCTGATTTATTTTATAAATTATGATATCTAATTCACAATTTTTTTTAATTAAATGTATTACTTTACACAGTAAGCCATAAATTTTCATTATCTCTCTTCAACTACTGAAACTAGCAAACAGTATAATATCCATTAATTTCTATTCTTTATTCTATCTTTACCTAATGTTTTTTTTTTTATTAAATGTATTGCATGAATAAGTTTTTCAATTTACAGCATCCTTTTACCAATAGAATACTTAAAGCACAAGGGGTAGATGCTGACCAATAGGAGAGCAGGACCTTATGGGGTGACTAGCATCAGGAACCAATGGGAGAGCGGGAGGATGGTGGCGAGTTTACTCAGTTGGCGGCGCGGGAGTTTTAAAATTGTTCTCGGTGGTCTGGGCGAATCTCGGGACTTTACAGCAACAACCTTTCGTATCTTGAAAACTTTTCGTATGTAGAGCTGTAAAATTTGTCTTATTTGCTTTCGTATCTGGAGTTTTTCGTAAGTTGAGCCTTTCTTATGTCGAGGTACCACTGTACCCTGTAACTACGAAAGTAAGAGGAATTTTGACTAAATATTTCGTATACGTATTCTCAATTGCCATATGAACCTCCATGAATTTTTTCATGAATTTGCATTTTTCGCCCTATACCCCCATATATAGGGGTTCCGGCCGGCCCCCTTAAGTGTTGTAGAGTTTATGAAAATTTTGTTCCTTTTGTGATTTCTTCAGCTAAGGTATTTAGGAGGCCTGTCTTCCTTCAGGAGGTAATTGAACATTTTAATATCTGTTGTACGTAGAACTGAAGTAAAATTAATACTAACATTGCATTCACTTTTATTAGGGCATATATCATTAGTAACCTTCCATAATCAGGTTATGGAATTTAGTGCATTTTTTTTATAAGTACATACAGTGCAAGGATTTTTCTGTACTTGCAAGTCTGCAAGTACAAATCATTAATTGGAAATGGTAAGGTTTTTTCTGTAAAAAGATTATCCCTGATTCTGCTAATTGTTGATATCCATCATTATTCGTCATCATCACAAGCACTAATACTTCAACTTTTCCTTTTAAAGGTTTAGATCACAGGGCCTCGTAAGCAATATTCAAATCAGACCTTATACAAATGTGTCCATAAATAACAAAAACTCAGTCAAGTTTTAGACGAAGTACCTCCTCTCCTCTATCCCCTGCTTTATGGTAATTCATGTAAAAGTACTGTCAGCTAAAGCCTAGATAAATTTCATCTAGTAATGAATATCAAGCTCATGTGTGTGAGGATTAATTATTTTATTTGTAGACTTTATAAAGGGAGTTATTTTTAAAGATATGATTCTGGGCATATTTTTCCCAATAAAAATAATCTGATTTGTGATAATAAACTGAAATTCTGTTTTGTGTACAATGATTATTATTGCATAATATTGGCCAAGAAATTAGTTTTTGGTCTACTTGTTTTGTCTAAGTAGCTGTTGTTTATTTTCAGTTCAGTTCTGTTTGTTCCATGTTTGAAATTGGTGAATATTTTTGTAGCATTTATTGTAACAATCTTGATGATTTCATTGCCGTATTGTTTTATTGATTGATATTAAAATTACTCTGAACACTGGGTTTATTTTTCTTGTTGGTTACTGTGAAGTGTTGCATTGCAGAGGAGGATGGGAATTTCATTGACCTTGGACTGTACCAACCATGGCACAACTCTTTGCAACAAGCTCATCACATCGGTCATTCTTCACGCAGTAACCATCTTGTCCAGCTTACTGAATTTGTTAATTTACAAGTCACAATTGGGCCTGATGAGGATCCATATGGATTAGAAATGGCAGCTTTTTTAGATATGTCGTATGTAAAAGGTTTGTACATATTATGTGGCTTTGTTTATTTACTCCCTTAGGTTTATTATTATATTTTTATTGATGTTAGAGTCATTAATTGGAATACTGGGTCAAACCATTTGACTCAGACAGGTCTAGTATTGAGGGTTTGTCTTTTTAAATTTCATTTAAGAAATTGTTATAATTGGGTAAGTCAAAACTTCACATTACTTTGATTTTCTTTCAAAACTTGACATTTGCTGTTAGAAGAAGTTTTAATTTTTATTAAGTAAAACCAAATTTTTCATACAAACCTATCCATCATAATTAGCCTTAATTCAGCGTCAAATTGTCCCTGACACGTGATTTCTGAAGTTTTGAAAATCAGAAAAATAACTTGAAAATCAGTCACTGAGTGACTGCACTCTCATGAGCATCTTTGACCCATCAGTAGGAAGGAACTGCTAGCCACATGCTTTTGTGAAACTTTGCAAAATAGCTGGAATATGCAAGATGGTTGTATGGCACTTCATTATGTTTTATCGGTACACATTGTATAACAAATTAGTGTCTGCCATAGCCTCTTTACCATGGCCTTTGCCCTTTTGCAGCTTAGGCTTTTAGTTCCCTTTGATTTAAGTACACTTGAATGTTCTTATATTGCTTGTTATTTTGTAGCTCTTTGTTTATAGGAGTTTTGATTTAGTAAAATGATTATATTTTTTTTTCAGAAGATTCTTACCATAAGCAGTTGATGGTTCCAGAACCAAAATTGTGTGGAAACAAAAGACGACCAAAGATAGGTAAAAAATCTACAGTTGAAAATAATAAGACTGCCAAGAAGAATGCACTGATTACCTCCATGTTCCCGAAAATATCTCTCAGTGCTTTTAGGAATACTCAGAATAACTCGCAGGTGTCTAAAGGTGCCATTAATCATGAAGAATGCATTGCCAGTGGAACAAAAAAGGTTAATGATGGTCATCTTGATGATAGTGAAGATGATGATGTCACAGTGATAGATGGTGACTTTGTTCAACCTAGCATTGAGGATAATCCCAGAGTGGAAAAGAATCAGTTTTCTCAAATTTCTAATCCAAACTCTCAAGCAAGTGACCATTTAATGGTGGTAATTCCAACAGATAAAGATCACATGAAAGTTGACAGTGTTAAGGAGGACAGATTTTTACATAGTGATGCCAATAAGCAAATTGATGACAATGAAAGTAATTCATTTAGGATAACTAAGCTTCCGTTGTGTGGGAGAAAGTCCCCTTTTCGGATTTGTAGCCCACCCAGAACTGACTGTCTCTTAGAATGGGAAGGAAATGATGAACCAGAAAGTCCTTCTGAAGTTCTCAGAGCTATAGATGATTGGGTGGAAGAAAAAAACAGAATAAACCTGGATGACTATTCTCTTGATAAACCTGCCTTGAATTGCCTTTTGGACAAAAAAGGAGTTTCATCAGCAATCAGAATAAAGAATCAAATGTATGATGATGATGATGATGATGATGATCTTCCTAATCTTAACTTTTCGATGAGAAATGTATTAAGTACCAGTTTATGTAATAAACCAAAGACTTCTTTGAACAGTGAGCCTGTTAAAATGATTGTTTATGCAGAAGATAGTGATATAGAAAAAAATTTCACTGAAGATACAGGAAAAGAATATTCTCCCACTAATGAATTAGATATACTTACTCCAAGGAAGAATGACGACGAAGTGGCAACTTCAATTGTTACAGAGGTAAGTCCTATACTTACATCTACATACAGGAAGCCTCTGAGAACTAACTTGAAGATATGTTCATCAACTCCAAAAGTGAATGCCAAACGTTTATTTAAAATGACAACACCCGAAATCACTGCGATAGAAAAAAATTCTATGCTGCTTACAGAAGAAACACTCACCCCAAACAGAGGAGAAATCATCAAGGAAAGCAATCAGACTAATGCCAGCATCAATAGCTCTGCTTCTCTTGCCAATAAAACTTCAACATTAAGCACTGGGGATAGAATACACCTCAAGCTAAGTCGATTTACTTTTGCAGGCAAGGAGTCTGACCCTAGAGTGGAGAGTAAAAGCTGTAGAGATGCGGGAGAGGCGAACAAGAATAAAGAACCAGATGTAGTAAAAGATGAAACATGTAAATTTGAATTATATCACATTGATCCACCTGATATAGGAGTGAATAGCGCTCATGAGAATATCTCAAGTGAACCTCCAGTTGAATCATTTCAAAGATCATCACAGCGAATGCTATTTAAAGAAAATACTAAAAGTTTAGGGGTATGTGAAAATATTGAAAATTCCGACAGCACAGACATGACTCAGAATCATCAAATGAATAAAAAGATTGAAAAGCAAATTAGTAAGGAAAATAACAGATTACAAAAGCATGCAAGTGATTATGAAGGTAGAAAGTTAGTTTCTGCCAGATTGAATGATAGTGCATCAAATATTAGTCCTTTGAAGAATTCCACCAAAATTGCACCTCATGCAGATAAGAAAGACTGTTCTTCCAGTTTTAGAGTGACACAGCAAGAGTCAAACCTTGAAGAAAAGATAATTCATAGATCTTTTTGTAAAGATAATCATCCTAATGTTAGTTCTCAAGACAATAAGTCTCTTTTAAAAAATACGCTTGACAAAGTGAGTTTTGATCTTAGCCTAGATGAAGATATTTTTGCTGACATAGAAATGAATGATTTTGGTGAAAAGGAACACAATCCTAGTGCAGCTGATAGACATAAGGAAAGTGGTGCACCTTCTTCCAAAGATTATGGTGGTCCCATTAATACATTCCAACCAAAATCACAAAGACTTTTGAGTGTCACACAAATTATTGATATTGTTGATCAAAGTGCTGATGAAACTAGAAACAATAAGTCAGTTAGTGAAAGTTCATTTAGGATGTCAAAATTGAGTAAAAAATCTCCTTTCCAAAGAAAACAAGGGGTATCCTCAGTGAAACTTAATGCTGAAAATAAGATTGAAGCGCTAGCGAATGATATAGGTACTGTAGATTACAAGAAAATCACTACATCCTCACAGAAGAAACCGTCGTTGTTGAGCCGAAGAGCCAGCTCTGAGAAGTTAGGTACCGAAGCTTGCCCTAACTTTTCCTTAATGGATGAAATAGACTTTGATGATGATTTTCAAACAGAGAGTCCCAACCCATCTATTCCTCAGTTTGATTTATTTGGCACTGGCGAGTTCCAGCCAGTTGTAAATGATTGTGAGGGGAATGAATCTGGTAAACAAAATGAATCTTTGAAATCTGGTAATCTATCCAAGGAGCCCTTATCCTCTGTTTCCAAGAAAGACCCATCTAAGAGTAATTTATCAAATTCTCTTGGTGAATTGGGAAGTCTTACCAAAATGTCTTCAAAAAGAACCCCCAAGAGATCATCATCTGAAGATGACAGTTTGTTGAATTCATCTCATTCTAGTAAAAAAGTTAAGTTATTGAAAAGCCCGGGTTCCTTTTGTGCATCTCAAGATACTGGTTATGTATGGAAAAGAAGAGAAAGAAAAGCATGCAATGTTCTGGGTTCAGATAGTGAGGACAATTCTTTCCATAAAAGTAATTCAGAAAGTAATACTAGTTCAAATTCAGTGCTGGATAAAAGAAAGGTTACTACAAATCGGGAAAATATATCCTTTGAAGAAGATGATGAGGAGGATTTTAGACTAGATGCTCGTCTTCCATATCGACAGTCAAAACCTACAGAGGAAACAAAAACGAAGAAGTTATTAAAGCGCAAAGAGGTTAGTTTCCCTCCTTTTAAAATGATTCACTTTAATAAGTTTTTGCAATGTAAAACCCAGATAGTTATGCTACACTGTCTGTTTTTTATGTTTTAAAGATTTCTTCTGATTAAGTATCTTTTTCTTTTGCAGAAAGGGTTAGAATTTATTGAAAAAGAAGCTCAACTCTCTTGTGATGGCATTGTGGTCTCCAGTGATGAGAGTGACAATGAAGATGGATATGCTAACGATAGCTTTGTAAATGATTGCACTGAACTTTCTCAGGATCCTAATGTAGAGTAAGTTCATAGGTAACAGGTTTTTAAACTTAGATTTGTTCATGAAACTTACCTGTCAGATATATATATAGCCGTATTTTCTGAAGTCCGACAGAATTTAAAAAAACTTCCGACACACGCAGTGGTCGGCCAGGTGGTTAGTACCCATTCCCGCCGCTCGGAGGCGGGTATCAGGAACCATTCCCATTTTCTATTCATAATTTTTCTGTCACCGGTGCTGAAAACACCTGTTTTCAGTACCTCCGGCTTAGGATTTTGGAACTTCATTGCCGCTAAGTATCCTAATTGTCTTTTAATTTATTTACTTGGATTTGTGGCTAGGCATACGCTATCTTAAATTTATTTGAATTTGATTCATTTTTGCATAAGATATCTGAATCTAGTTAGGCTAGTTTCAGAGGGTGTTGTCTGCAAAGATAGGGTGTGGCTACCGAAAGCTTCGGTAGATCCGCACTTGGTATGCACGAGGGGTATGGGTCTTGCTTCTTTCTTGAGATTTGTCATGTAAGGAGTGTGAGACTTTGTCTAATTCCGTAAGGAAGACGTATGATTCGTATGTACGCAATTAATCAGTAAACATGTCTAATTCCGTAAGGAAAAAGTATGATCGTATGTACGCAAAAAAATTAATCAGTAAACAAAAGTCAGGGTAGTGAACCTGCTAACCTTCCTGTAGACTTTATTTTGCCTAACCCTATAGTATGGCCTACGGGTTATGAATATGTCTGCGAGAGGTGATCGCTCTCCATTGTTGTGAAGAGTGCTACTTCTGTTATTGTTACTCCTAACCCTGTAATGTTGCCTTCGGGCCCTAAAACAGTGTCTGTAGAGGTTATTGCCCTTTCTCTTATACTCTTTCGATTCGTAACTTAGAATCGAGTGCTTGTTTAGAGAGCAATAGTGAAGTGGCTAAGTGCAGTGAGTGCCCCTTGTGTAGTGGAGGGTGCGTCAGATCGGCCTTATTTTCGCTCTAGGCCGGGACCTCTGCTTGACTCCCAGGACCCGGGGAGAGAGCATGTCGAAAGCCGAAGGAGGGTTACGAGGAACCCCCACCGATCTGGCGTGCTTCGGCAGTTTTCTGATGAAAATCCCCAGACTGCCAAAGTGCGTGCACGTGCACGAATCCTGAAGGATTGCTTCTCGTCCTCCGAGGCGTCCTCCCCGCGCAAGGGTTGGAGGTCTCGGAAGGACTCGCGCCCTCTAAGAAGCTTTAGAGAAGAGGATGCTTCACGTCCTCTCTCTCGTCAGGAGGGAACGTCAGATCCGCCCCATAACGCCTCTAGGCCTAGACATCTGTCGGACTCCCAGGACCAGGGAGACGCCATGTCGAAAGCCGAAGGAGGGTTACGGGGAACCCACATCGATCTGGCGTCCCTTCGGTAGGACCTGTTGACGCTTCCTCAGGCTGGCGGAAGAATCGCGCACGTGCACGAATCTCGAAGGATTGTTCTTCTCGTCCTCCCCGTGCAGGGGTGTTGAAGCTCTCGGAAAGGACTCGCGCCCTCTAAATAGAAGCTTTATAGAAGAGGATGCTTCACGTCCCCTCTCTCTCGTTATGCGTTTCAGTGAGAAGTAAGAAGGCGAACGTCGCCTGATCACGTGTACGTCTTTCCACCGAGAAATATGAAAAAGAAGGCAGCTTCTCTCGCTTGTTTTGATGCCTGTCAGGAGCGTGACGCTTTTCTGCAACGCTTTCTTTTGACGCTCGGCTTGAACGGGACGCTCGGATGGACGCCAGGCGCGCACCAGTGGACGCCAGGCGCGCACCAGTGGACGCCAGGCGCGCGCCAGTGGATGCCGATCGTCCTCTCCAGTGGACGCCGAGCGCGCGCGAGGACCCCGAGCGTCCTCGCCAGTGGACGCCCAGCGCACGCCAGGTTTGTCTCCTGGCTGAACGTTTCTGTTGAACTCTTCAAGCTCTTGTTTAAGATTTGAGCCTCAAGAATGTGAAGTAAGCAGTGCTTCGGAGGAAGCTTAAAATGAACAGACAACTTCGTCTTCGAAACCCAGCAAGACCTCGGGTTTTGTGAATTCAAGAGGTCTCTGTCAATATTATATTGCTTTTCGCAAAGGTGGATGGAGTTAAGGAAAGCTCAAGGGAAGATCTCGTTTTCTCTACCGCAGTCAAGACTTTGCGATAAGGCAGTTACGGGTTTATGTAAAGGCTCGACGTCCTGCACGTCAGGACTTTCGGCCAAACGGAAACGTTCAGTAGGATTTTTGCAAAGGCACTCATCAAAAGGACGCTCTTCAGGATAGCGCAAGACAGGACTTCCTTTGCCATACTGCCAATAAATTTTAAGCTTTAGCAGGCATTAGTTGTGATACGGGAGAGGAAGCTGGTTGGAGAGTTTCTTCCTCTTCCCAGGATAATTTTGCAAGCTTTTTAGCCCATCTGAAAGGGTTTTTCAAATGATAGATTTTGTTAGTTTCTAGTCGGGACTACGCTGCCGAATTGAACATCGTCGTTCTACCTGCCGTAAGGCCCAGTCTCTTAACAGGATTCTTGCCCCTTCCTCGTTGAGACGGGAATCGGGAAAATAAAATGGCTCGACTTCCTGGATTACGTTTTGTCAATTCAGTGACTTTCCCCCATTGACAATATTACCTATCGTTTTGTCAAGTAAGTGGGTATCCCCTCATTGACAAAATATCTCTTTGTCCCGTAAATGGGTTAGTTCTCATTGACAAACATCTCATTAACTTGATATTGCGTAAGCGAATAAGCTCTTATTGACAAGATTCGGAAGAGCTCTCATTCGTCATTCGCAGACTCGTACAAGAAAATAGACTTGTAGACTACGTCAATGAACGCTTATGTCCAATAAAACATAAGAAGCTTGAGCTGTCTGCTTCGATTCTCTCTTAAGTTTTGTTCATGAAACTTGCCTGTCAGATATGTAGCTGTATTTCCGAATTCAGCTATATTATAATGTCCTGCCAGGTAAGTATGAACAAAACTTTATTGTGATATAAATATCATATTTTGCCTTGCGTTATTTTACTACTGGTTGGTTCAAATCATATACGCTTGCTGTAGTTACCTCTTCGGATGGCAACCGAGAGCTCTATTGCCTATTATTTTAAGGACATTTAATCGGTACTCCCTGCAGCCTTCCAGGAGTTTCCGATTTATCTTTTACTGTTGTATGGTAGTGTTCTGACGACACAAACGCATCTATATATTTAGCGTTTTCTGTTTCGCTTAAATATACCAGCTTGAGAGTCTCTTTCTGCTCAAAAAATAACGGACCTATTTCTTCGTAGAATAGGGTAGCTGGCAACCCAGACATAAAGTTAAGAGACGACGTTCGTAAGCTGCTGGCTGCTGCTGTGTCTGTCCTCCAGTCCCACCGAGCCAGTAACAGATCGTGCGCTGTCATGCGCGGTAGGCTACGTCTCTCTCTCCTGCGGGATTGGCTGACTAACCGTATCTCTGTGCTGGCGGTTACGTCTCTCCTGTGGGATTGACTGACTAACTGTATCTCTGTCCTACAATCACGGACTTTAGCCTAAGATTGAGGGGTTTTCTTACGTAAATGAATAAACGTTGCATTCGTTTTGCCTTACTATGTTCAACAGAGTTTTCTCTTAATCCTTTCGATGCTCGTTACCGCATGGTATAGAACTACGAGTCTACCGCAACATTGCACTTTTATATGCTCTCCTGCTTAGGCAAAGCGCAGCCTTATTAGGGAAGTAAGCATACTCGGGGAGGGAATGGATGAGCTTGCTGGGGACCATTTCCTTCCTGAAGAAGTTTGTTTCCCCGAATAGACTGCAATTCAGACCTCCACAGTTTTTTCCTACCGGGAAACTGAAATATTATTCAAGATCTAGGAATGATTCTGAACATCTCTCAGTGCGTCTATCACCTGAGGTGATAGAAAGAAGGTGCTGGACATCTGGATAGGGTTTCAGATGTCCTGGATCTTAATCTGAAAGAAGTAAAAGCAATTCGGTCGTCCCTCCAGTCCTCGAAACGAGTTTTTGGAACCAGTGGTCCAGATCAACTCTGATATACCACAGCTCTCTCATATCTTAAGAAGTATCTTCTCTCGGTCCCTGTTCGAGTTTACGAGAAAGAGCCTATTATAACAACAGGCGTAGAATGTAACGATCCTCTAGAGGTTCGTTACAGGATTGCAAAAGTCCGTACGAATCGTCTCGATCGATGGCAGCAACTATTGACTTCCGAGTGGAATCTTCTTTAGAAGTAAGTTGAGAGTTGTGGAGACTTTAGGGACGCCCTTTCTTTCATTCTTCTCTTCGATATGTTGAGGACGAAGAGGCTTCTTCTTCTCTGCTCCCTTATTCTTGATCCGGGATCGGTACCATTAAACGCCATCCTATGATATTGAACGGGGATGGATGTTTAGTCTCTTTTTCGCTTTTTCAATCGCTTAGGAAATGTAATAAGAGGTTTCATACAATCAACTTGCCTGTCAGATATATACATAGCTGAGACTCCGTCGTCCCAGCTATGTATATATCTGCCAGGTGAGTATGTATGAAACTTTATTGTAACATAACAATATCATATTTATGACACAGGGAGCGACAATGACGCTGATCGCCCCATGTTGGATCCTGGATTCACAGAGGTCGCATCCTTCCTAGTTCACTTTCCAAGGACCTTTTCCGAGAGAGTCGGTCTACTCTAACTCGAAAGGTACCTATAACCTCTCCGCTCTGAGTCTGACTACGTTCAGACTATCGAGATGTTGACAGGAATAAGATTACCGTCTTCCATTTCCGTCTGAAGAATGGGATAAGCTGGCAGTCACAACTATTAAAGAATACGCAAATATGTTGTTGACGGCCTTTGGGCTCAGAGATTTGCGTCTGTCAAACAACAAAGCCCTTCACGATCTTTGAGTTCTGTGGAATCTCGAAACTCGCTCACCATCTACTTTTTGTCTCACCTGTTTTCTCGGAGTCAGACACTCGTGCGAGATCAGGCGACATATAGTAGCCCTGAGTTTCTTGTTGACGAAGTCGGTTGCGTTTATACACCCCCGATGATCGTGTAACATGAGACCAGGTTGGACTGTCAGGCATTCTTCCTTTGGGACTGAATCGCCTTTTTGCTCCTCGCTCCTTTCTCCTGGCACCAGAAGCTCGAGTCAGGAGTTGCTCAGGAGTTGATTCGCTGACGACGTTGGGTTGCGTTGATACACCCCCCAAGGTTTGCTCAGATTGAATCGCCCAGGCAGTCCAGACACTCATCCTTCAGCGAAGAATAGTGCCTTATGGTCTTCAGGGTACAGCCTTGCTGTCCTTGATTCGTCTGAACTGGTCAACTGGTCGGTCACCTGACTTTAGTACAGACGGACTGACTGTGCATGTCCGATCGAAGCTTTCAATATGGAACTTAGACGTAGTCTGAGTTCTTGATGTCAAAGCATTCGAACCTTTCCTACCTGTTAACTTCTTGCATGTGATCAGGAAGGCCTTCTTCTAACCACCCTAGATACGACAAAGAGGGTTAGTGAGATTTTAAGCCATCGTCAGAAGTTTTGGCTTTAGAGAACACAAGGCGGTGTGCTCTCTAAGCCTTCCGTTGTGGCCTAAGAATGGAAACCCGTTTTGTCCTTGGGCCAGGAGCTTGGAAGGCAAGGATGGCACAAGTTAGTGGGCAGGAGCCAGAGAGAGTCCTGTGCCCTGTCGGGTCTCTCAAGTTTTATCTACATAAAACTCAAGAAAGTCGAAGTCATTCGGGCAATCTGCAGTGTTCCGAAAAGACCAGACTTGCCCATATCGAAGAACACCCTGGCTTTAGTGTTAAGGAGTTCTTTCAAAAATGCTCCTTCATTGTGTTTTGCACAAAAGATTTGAAATCTTTTTATCTGAATGCTCACGAGGTGAGGGCGCGGCCTCGGAAGCATTTCAACAGAGCATGGCACTCAGCAACATCCTGAGAGTACCATGTTTTAGCGAAGCAACTTCTGGTTGTTCACTTCACACTCCCTGCGAGATGTGAAGATGGCATATGAGATCTGCTGCTCGCTAGGGCCATACGTGTCTGCAGACACAATCTTGGGGGCAAGAAGTACCACTCATCCTATCCTGTAGAAAATGGTTAGGAAGAGCTCTTAATTTAGTTGATGAGTCGCCGACAACGGCGACTTCTTAACTCTTAAGCCTTAGTTAACACACCTTAACTTTTGGCTAGGTTGGTCAGGTGGTGATATATATATTTTTATATATATATTTATTTTACTTCTTAGCCCTCATGGTATGGTCATATGGTCTAGTCACATTGTGGTCACGCCCCCGTTGACAGATCATCTGGAGTGCACCAGCTTTATAGGTCTCTACCTCGCTGGCAACGCTAGTAAAGCAGAAGCAGACTTGGGTGACAGTAATCATGAAGTCAGCTATGCTAACAGGTGGAACCAAGATGTAAATCATCGGCATGCATTTGTTTCCCAAAATCCTTCTATTCTGTCCCTTCCCCACCTCCAACGGTGGGATTCAGCTATATATATCATCTGACCAGGTAAGGTTTCATGAACAAAATGATGTTGTTATGATACATAAAGTTTGTTCATACTTACCTGGCAGATATATTTATAATCAAGTTACCCACCCCACCTCCCTCAGGGGACAGTGGAAATAAAAATTATGGAATAGAAAATGGGAATGGTTCCTGATACCCGCCTCCCAGCGGCGGGAATGGGTACTAACCACCGGGCCGACCACTGCGTGTGTCGGAAGTTTTTTTAAATTCTGTCGGACTTCAGAAAATATGGCTATATATATATCTGCCAGGTAAGTATGAACAAACTTTATTGTATCATAACAATATCATTTTCATGTTGTTGGTCTGCATGCATTTATTATTTTCTGGTCTGCGTTTTGATACTTCATTTTATATTTCTTCTCTACATCATTCATATACAGGCAATCCCCGGCTTATTTCCAGATTTACAACGCATGTTCCAGGGTTACGATGCTTACAATGCCAATCTGACGGAAGAAATGTGACTCCAAAAATGCAAAATAATCAATATTT
>NC_061099.1:346307-358807 GCF_015104395.2 Macrobrachium nipponense | reverse complement strand
AAAATACAAATTTATTTGAAAAATTGTAATTTTTTAAATGAATGGTACTGAATCATATAGGCCACTAGGTGGATGAGGTGAACCCTTAAACCCAACTCCATCTTTTACGTTTTCACTTGAGATTGATTTGCAATTTTTCCCGTTACATACAGCAGGGCTTACTTATTATTGTAATTACTGTGGTGATAATAGTGATGATTCTACATTGACATAAAAATCTTGATATTAAGAAAATAACGATGTAGTTTGTTAAGTTTGACTTTTGATAAGAAAATAATAACAGTTTTCAAGTAAATTGTCAATTTCCATTTCAGGCAATTCGTGAAAATTTTAAGTGTAATAAGATTGGAGAATCTCGGAAATCACAGAAAAACAAGCGGAAAAGGATAGTTGTAAAGGACTCATCAAGTGAAGAAGAAACAGAGGAGAAAAAGAAATTAAAAGTATGTGAACAGATTGACAAGGAGGGAACGGAAGTTGTGAGCGGTGGAGAAAAGCAAGGGACACCAGATAAAAGAGTAAACAAGTGGGGTAACGTCTTACAGTCAGATACTCATGAACCAGGAAATTTGAATGAAGAAATTACCAGTATTAGTGAAAAGTCAGACTTTGGACTGAGTGTATCAGAGAGGGTGAATATTGATAGAACTAGTTTGGGCATTACCCCTAGGAAAAGTCTTGCAAAACGTTTAACAGAGAAAAAGGTTGGTGTGTCTTGTAGCAGTTATGATCAGAGTAAATTGAGTAAATCTTTGAAAAAGAGTCATGAGAAAGATGATGATTTAATTCTTCATAGCTCAGAAGATTTTGATACACCTATTACTAGTGATATACCTGTTAAAAAATGTTTTGTAAATCTGCCTAGACTTTCAAGTATAACAGCAAAGACCCCTATTGGTAAAAGTGGACCACAGAATACAAAATCACTTTTGTCTCGTACTTCCTCATCAAATATTGTGCCTTCTACAAGTTCTCAAGAGACCATTTTCACCACCACATCATCGAATGAAAATGCAAAAATACATAGTCAGGTAAGTGTACTGTTGTGTCTCTTCTGTCAGTGTAGTACTATTCTGAAAATAAGGTTTTCAAAGTACAAATTTGTGTCCTTAGAATGTATAGAATCCTTCATAGTTTACAGGGTTATTAGATTATAAGCAAATTAGAAGTCTCTGTAGCAAGAGGTAACTTTCCACTTCAGCTGATAACACCATATGACTAGTGTCACTAATATTTCCATTAATGTATGCTGATGTCATCCTATAATAGCCAATGAATGACAAAAATTTTTTTTACTGTGTATTTAAATATTCCTTTCCATAATCTATTTTATAGATTCCTGGACTGGTGCTTGTTGATTCCCATGAAGTGAATGGTGGAGGACAGATTGTTTCCAGGTTGAAGTTGCATCATGGGCTGAATACTGCAGTTGTTCAGCTTGGGTGCGGGCAGTACGCAGTTTCTACTCGTATGATCATATCAAGACTGCAACTGTCTGGTAAGATAGTGATATATTATTATTGTTAGTATTACTCTGAAGATGAATTTCAGTTAAATTGGATTTGAAGCTTCCAGTGAATGTGATATTCTTTGGAAAAAAGGTACAGTTTGATTTAGTTCAGAATGCTTCTATATAATAATAGAGTTTCAGTTGATTTAAGTGGATTTGGCCTTTTTAAGAACGTTGGATTTTCCTCGTAACTTCAAGGCCTACTTACTTTTATCTGACGACTGTTTAAATGTGATTGCATCTCACTGAGTGCATTTGAGACAGATATTTTGTAATTTTCTTGAGGTTTAAAGTAAGTCAAAAATAAAAGCTAAATAATTCAGCTTTCCCATGCATGATCTAGTATATGCTGGTTACTGTCTGTTGAATGCCAAAAGTCACTTTGAACTTATTACACTACAGAATAGCCAGTTTCAGTATTTAAGGCAGTTATACCCTTCTGTGAAATATATTCAAGAGTATTTTTCTTACAAAACAATTCAGGTGACTTTAGGTTGTATTGGACTTTCCAAAAATCTAAAAAAAAATTCTTTCATTTCGTTTCAGTATTTACCAACAGCCAAAACAGAGACTCATTAAAAAAGCGTGTACAAGGGATGCTGGCAGTGTTTGAAAGGTCCGTCATAATTGTGGAACTTGATAAACAAAGACATGGGGATTCCTCTTACAATTTAACTCATGTCCGCTCCAAGTACATGGACACAATTACGTGTGCCTGTGCTCAAGTAAACCAGTTGAAAGTTTTGTATTCCAGTGGCCAGGGTAAGTTTGGATGAATTTCTTCACTTGTTTCAGTCTTGCAAGGATAAATTGCAATAGATGATATTCATGATGGTCTGAATAATTGCACTTATTCTGAATAATTGCACTCATGTGTATTCTCAAATATCTGTAATCACTAAGTACATTGCCCCCACTCACTGAAACATATAAATATAAGCTGTGTTACTTCAAGTTAATGAAATTTCAATGATAAAATTTTATAAATTATACTGAATGAAATTGTAAATTTAAACATTTGTATGATCCAGAATGCTTCTAGGTTGAAGATTTAATATTTGTATAACCATTAATGCTTCTAGGTCTAAGATTAAACAGTCAATAGCCATGAATTATTTTGAACTGAGGCACAATTTTTATATTTACTTAAATTACCTAGAATAATTGAAATCTTAATTTTGAATAGTTATAAATTTCTGTATTATATTGAATAGTTGAAAAATTAGGCCTAAATATTTGTAGTACCTTCTGTATCATTAAAAAAACATTACAGAATTGAATTCTTGAACAGTACCTTTAGTCACTAAAAATTATGTAAACAGGTACACCTAAAAGGGTTGAAAGAAAATTTCTGTCATTACAGGAATTGAATGTTGAAGTACAGTACAACTCTCAGTTAATTTGTGACCAGTAACATTGGCTCTGTTTCAGTAATTTTTCCATTTTACACCACATTTAGCATGTTGCGTTTGCAAGGAAGGACTTTCTAATTTTGGAATTAATGTACCTGATTACCATTGTACTTGCAGAAGAAACATCTCAGTTAATTTGGCAGTTGGTAGAACAAGAAAAGAAAAAGGGTTTTAACATTCCAGTTTTGCCAGCAGAGATCCAGCGGTGGCAGCAGGTAAGGTTTTGTGGAATGTGTACTGAAGTTATTAGTCATTTCACCATTATTTATGGATTATTCAGCAGTAAAACTTGGCATTCACTCTGCCAGCTCTAATGTTCTCCATATCACTTGCCACTTGTATGCTTTTCATGTGTTCACACACAAAAGCTGCCAAATATCAAGAATAATAGTAGAAAGAAAGTGTGGTTGGAGACAACATCAAGCCTTCCAGTAAATTTAAGTTTTGGATGTTATTAAAGTTTTCAAGTAATTGGAACATGCAGTATGTACAGATTCTGTTTTGTATATGCAGACCATTCGAGTTGGGATGATGTTTCTCCTGTAATGGCAGTAGATGCTTTAGTTACAGTAAAGCCTCATACTAAGGTGTGTGTGCATGTGTGTGTGTGTAAGAAAGAAAGAGGATAGAGATTTCCCACCTCGTATAGCACCTTGTATAGCAATAGTCAGCAGCCTTAAAATGAATCATGAAGCTAAATGAAGCTGTAGTGTATTTTTATTAAAACAAATTTTTTTTCCAAATACTAGTACACAGAGAAGATTGTTACTTCTTAAAGTGGTACATTTGATTTTGTCATTTATACAGGATTTGCTGTCTTGGTTTATCTTGCATCTCTTGGTACTAGTTATATTTGATCAATTTTCTACTTGTAGCTTGTCAAAGGTTTTAGGTTTAGAATTTTCTTTTGAAGTACTTAATGTTTCAGGTTGTCAACTTCTTCCGATCCCTACCTCGAATAAGTTTTGCGACTGCGTTGTGCCTAGCTCGCAACTTCAGAACTCTTCATGAATTTTTTAACAGGTGAGGCTTATTAGTACTATTAAGCTTTTCATTAAGCATCAAGTATGGAATAGTTGCTGGTATATATTAGGAAAAACTTGGGTGTAATATGAGGGCATTAGAAGGATATGTATGTTGTGTAGAATAAGTTGATATAGGCATATGCATTTTGGATGGGAATGTAAAGATTGTTGGACAGGAGAAAACTGAGTGGAAAGTATGTTTAAATATTTTTGCACATGCATTCCAAAATAGATATTTCCTTTGTAATAAATTAAATGAGCAAATATTAGCAATTGCTGTACTTACCTGGTTCTGTATAGCCTGTATCCTAATTCAATAGACTATATATTTGTTAATAGTACTCCATTAATAATAAATGACCTAACTGTCTAGAACATATCCAAGCACACCATTTGAATTGTTGCAAAGAAGGACCCAGTTATTACTCATGCCTAGCCAACCCCTCGTGTCACACACTTTAAATTTGTTGTAATATAAAAGAAAACTTAACATACTGTGGAAAATAGATTTTGTGGGCAAATTATATTCAAAATATTGCTTTATTTAATGTGACAATTTTTTCATTAAGGCTTTTTTTGTGCATGAATGTGTTGTACTTATTGCTGGGGGCAACATGGTTTGGTCATGTTTGTAAATGTTGATGATTAGAAAAAACCATTACTCTTCTAGGCTACTTCTATCGTATTTTGTATCTAATTGCACACAATACTCAAAAGTAAGTTCCATTGAGAAGCTGAGCAGCATTTTATATATAAAATAATCATAGCTACCAGTGAGTGCATGCTTCCTCCTAACCCTGCTATCCTCATAACAGAATCAGACAGTGTAAGAATCTGAAATTTGTACAGTTTGCATAAGAAAATTAAATTTAATTTTACAGAAAATTTCATTTTCATACACTGAAAAAGTTCAGTGACACATTCTCTATTGGAATATCTCATAGAATTTTAGATCCACTATGCAGTGAAAGTGGAAGGGATCTGAATCATCCCAAAGGAATCATGAGATCCTGGTCAACTTATGTAAGGAGCTACAGTCATAAAAGTCAGTGTTAAGGATATCACTGAACATGTACATCACAGTACTATTGCATCAGGTTTCTCATTAAGTTTATGCAAAACCAGCAATGCCACTATGACTAATAACTACTGTTGAAAACATTGTATGATCTTAGGCAGCTATAATTATCTTGTGAATTTTGGGTGGAGAATGAAAGTATCAAAATTTATGTAAATGAATGATTTTAGACAAATTCTATTTCTCTGTTGGAGCTGCACTTGATTTGTGTGAACTTCTTGTGTTTGTATGTTCTTGTAATTAAAGAAGGTATTGTTTCGCTTTTGCTTAATATTCGTACATCATATTCTGGTAATTAAATTATTAGTTAAAAATGTTGGTTAGATTATAAGTTGGTGATAAAGTAACTCCAACGAACTACTGTTGTGTTGATTGATCTCAGGGACTGAGGTGGGAGTTGTAAGTTCTTTCGCCCATGAGATTGTAATTTGTACGTTAGAAGACATGTTCATTTAAAAAGCTTTTAATGTTTACCCCTCGAAGGAATTGCATTGAAAATGTTGCGGTTGCAATTTCCCTTTACTTTCAGTACCCCTGAAGTTATTGCGAAGAAAGGCTGCATGTCACATCAGCGAGCAGCTGATGTCCACCAACTCATCTCCAGAAGATTCAGGGCAGATATGCTCTCATAATATAGTTTATATATTTTAAACTAATAGTTATAAATACCCAGTACAAAAATGGACTATTTTTTTATTTTTATATTAAAAATTTTACCGTGAAACATAAGAATTGTGACTTTTTTTTTTTTAATCATATCACTGTATTTTGTTTGTACAGAATTATGATTCTTTACATTTGCATAAAAATCAGTTGTTTACTGTAATGCACATATTATATATTGATTATGACAAAATGCATACTTTGAAGTTATTTAATAAGTATATTTCATTATTTTACATGATTATTTGCAAATACGTAATGAAATAAAAGTTTATATTTTTGAATACTTTAAAAGTGATATAGTATATGGTATTGTTTCATAGTTTTTACTTTAAGTTGTTAAAGTGACTGTGATAAGATCATTAAATAAAGTTTTATTTAATTATTTTTTATTGTTGTTTTTACTCATGTGTATTACCTGTTGATAGGTCAAATTAACTGTGCTGTGGTGAGGAGTAAATTTCATCTTGAATGGATCTGTGTGATATAACCCAGGGATGAAAAATATAATAATATAACACCCATTCGGAAGTGAGAGAGAAAGACCTTACCCTTTGTGAATAATTTGAATCACTAAGTTAACCTGTTGGCAGTGCCCTTTAAAGGCAAAGAATCCAACTTCTCTACTTTGTCCCACTTCCAAGTTCATTTGTTTTGCAAATGTTATCTCTTGTGTATGCTTCAAACTTATATTTTTCATTAAGTTTAGTATCAGTTGTCACTTTTGAATTCATCTATATAAATCTATAAATCAAACTTGAATTCATGAGTAGGCTATTAAATTTTGTGCAGTACTTTCTATTGAGGTTGAATTTTCTGCAATCATATTTGGTGTGTTAAAAAAGTATAATACGCTTTCTGTAGATTTGGAGTTATCCTGTCATATAAAAGTAATTTAGATAGCGCACAAAAGAGCTGTCATGAGTTGACATTCAGGAATGAGATTTATAGAGATGGATAGATAGGTAGATAAATAACAAGAGGTAACCTTTTTCCTAAAAAAAGTTAATTTTAAAAAGTGAGTGGCTTGTTTGTTTGTGTATGTACAGCTATTTTTAATGCATTAAGTCATCAGTTTTTTCTTCCCTAAGTACTATAGCTGAAGTTGAGATGTACTACATAGAAACTTTCCATAATAGCAGTATTTAGCCACTAATTGTTCAAGATGTTTAATACAAAGGATAACTGACTGAGAAAATTCTGTATGCCTGAATGTAGTATGTGAAGAAAATAGTGAGGCATATAAATAAGTGTAATAATCACAGTGTAATAATTTTGATATGATATTAGCCAAGATTTGGATGAATTGTTATGACAAGCTCATTAACTGAGGGATACAGTATATTCAACACAGAATATGGAAGCCAATTAGAAAAATGTCATTAATTTCAAGAAATGTAAAATCAAACTTCACTCAATAGTCCACAATTTATTTACCAAAGATTTTACAATGTTAGTTTTTTTACAGTGAGACATCGATATATACATATTCGCCCGACAATATTTCTTTAGCAGGAAATAATAATAATAAAGTACAAAAGCACCTTCACAGTCTTGAAAAGAAATCAATTCACGTACAACCAGCTAATGCTTAACTTGATGAGTGAGCGGCGTGGTTGGTATGGTATTAGCGTCCCACCTCGGTGGTTGCGAGTTCGATTCTCGGCCATTCCATTGAGGAGTGAGAGATGTGTATTTCTGGTGATAGAAGTTCACTCTCAATGTGGTTCGGAAGTCACGTAAAGCCGTTGGTCCCGTTGCTGAATAACCACTGGTTCCATGCAACGTAAAAGCACCATACAAACAAACAAATATGTATGTGCACATACATGTATGAGTCTAGGTTACTCTTATGCTTTTATATAATAAGTAATATTTCTGCCAGATACAAGTCTACCATCTTCTTCACGAGTCTGGATTACAAGTTGAGGACAAAACTTAATAAACATAGATTGTAAGTATTATATTCACTTAAACCATAATGAACACGAACAACTGAGTATTAACTCCACAATTAACTCACCAAATTGAGATCACAATATTGGTGTGACTAGTGACATGCAGTTCAACAACAGATATCATACCAAAATGAAAGATGGTCGTTCTTTGCATTTTGATTAGTTATGATAGTCTTAGAGCGTACGTTAGTGAAAATTTTTTTATATTACAAATTAATTTGTGAATCATTACATATGAAGCATAATACAAAATTTACAAATAAGATACTGGATAGCTAACAAAACGGCAAGTTCACATCACTGAATTAAACTTAAGGTTGCTGTATTATTTATGTCTTTGAGATCCACTTTTTTGTTGTTTGTTCATACATGTTTTTAAACAAAGTTTGTACATTCCAGTCTCCTTCTAAGATAATTTCAGTAACCTTCAAGCACTTAGTATTCATAATGGATAGCAACATCATAGGATTTAAGTATGCGTAATTGATAGCATTACATTGTGTTGGGGAAAACTCTATCATGAGAGTATACGTATATAATGTTCTAAGGGGTCCACAATAATAAAAAATGTTGCGAGTTCGTGTATAATTTTAAAACTTCACAAAAAGCTTTCGAACCCTTCCCTGGGTTCATCTTCAGTCCAGGTGGATAATTAGTCACACCATGTACTTAGGTGAATTTAAAAATAAACAAACAAGAGTTGCTGAAGATTGTTGCCACTGGTCGTTAGCTCGTTTTGTAGTTTTAAAATTTTACACGAACTCGCAACATTTTTTTTTATTGTGGACCCCTTAGAACATTACATTGTGTGACGCAACATCAAAGGATTTAACCAATAGCTATCCATTCATCATCGTTTTCCGTAGCCAGTTCGTGAAGAGTGAGGTCAGTATTGGAGATGAGGAGCTGCACCCTAAGGAGATCGATGTCATCAGAATGGACATTCCAATTGGCAATATTTCCCACATCTGTCAGCATGGGGCAGTGCTCAATTAGAGACTGAATAGTGCTTATTGTAAGGCCCACTGCAACACCCAGCCACAGTTCTTTGATCTTACACAAGGAACCATCTATTAAGGAACTCGTTACAGCTGCGTCACTTAATTGCCCACAGTCACCCAGTGATAATCGTTCAACTGCTTTACACTGATTAAATATTAGTCTCACAGACATCACGCTCATTTGACTACTGTAAACGAGGAATTCAACCACTTTCTCAAAAGCAGAATCTTTGGTTGAATCCAGGCTCACAAGAGATACATTATGGAATTCCAAACGCCGCAAGTCTGTGCACCAGCTCCCAAGGTCTGCCAAATTGACATCACCAAAAACAGTTAGAAGATATAAACTACGAATATTGGGTCCCATTTTTGGTAGTAGAATTTCGACGTCTGTCCAGCGGACTTTATGCAGCTTCAGTTCATTGACCTTTTTCAGCATGTCAAGATATTGTACAACAGTGCCTTTTGGGCTGTCAAAATAAATAGCTTGTAAATTTGGGCATGTTTTAGCAATGCAGCTCAATCTGGCACTGGTTGTGGTTAAGTCATGCATGTACAAGAGTCCCAATTTTCTCCCAGGGTACGTATTGTAAAATAATTCCACTGCTTGTCCTGTACACTCATACGAGCCCACACTAACTAAATTAGGAAGAGTGACAAACAGGTACTTAACATGGGAAGGAGGAAGGCTCTGTGCACCAGGACCACCTAAATCTACAATTTGCAGGGAATGTTTCAGCAAATCTATGCACACCCGAGATGGGTTGCTACACAGCTTGCGAAGGCCTTCTTCTGTAATGTTACGAGATCCTGACACGTCAATCTTTTGGAGTCTGTTGCAGTACTTTCCGATGGTGCTTAGCATTTCATCATCACAGTTGTAGCGTAGAGTAAGACGTCTAATGTCATCTAATCTTCTTAAGACGCGCAGGAGGGCGTTTCTGTGGTCTGTTCCTATCCAGATGCCCCGTAGGTCAAGTTGGTGAATCCCTGTTCCATTTTTTGAAATGACCTCAAGGACCATGGAATAGTATGTCTCTGGGAAATTTCCAATTGACAGGTTTCTTACACCTGGGTTGAGAAGGAGTTGCAGTGCAAGGTACCTGACAATGGCCTCAACCTCTTCATCACGAGCAAGGATAGTGTTAAGGAGTTCCTCCATGATTCCTGGGGTTAAGGAATCTATGAGAATCTCTCTCACCAATTCCAGTCTCACAGATAATCTAGGTGGCCCATAGACATCCCAGTCTTCTTCTTGCCCGAAAAATATTTCATTAAGGATGACAGCGCATACGTTATATAACACTTTGTCTCTTGCAAATAACTTCAGTTTATGCACTGGTTTTTGGGGCGGCATGGCTACCTTAAAAGAATAAATGTTTTACAGAGCAGTAAAAACACAAAAGTTTTGAGTAAACCACACTATCACAGGGGTGTAAGAAAGACCAAAATTTTTCAACATTTCTGGGAAACAGACACATCCCATGCTACGTTTCCCTCCATTTGAAGAGGGTGTAATGTCTCCCCTAAATTTCACTTCCTTCGGCACAGCACATTTCCAGCTAAGTGATGAACAAAATCAAGAACACTTGCACAAAGGCAGCGTTCAGTAGGACTGATTTGCACACACTTGGCACCCGCAACCAACTTCTTGGCACCTATCCATCTTCACTCACTTGTAAGTTTAAATGTTGTTTTTGTCACACTGTTAAGTTTTTCTCCAGTTACGAAAACGCTCGTGTATACTATGTAAGTGACCACTTCCAGTCAGTTTTGTTAGCGTTTTAAAATTATCGACTAAATAAATTCTAATATTAACGGGGAGATGGAATAATAAAGTTCAAAAGAGTTGTCAGTTATTAATGGTAATCTTTTGTAAGTCGAGTTACATGGCTTGTGACACTGGAAATATAAATATGTATATAATTACTAGTTACCAATGAAAACTGTACAGACCCAGTATCCGAGGTGTGATGCAACAATTATGTTGAAACCAAAAATAGAACGAAATTTTGCATAAAAATTTCACTTCTGCATAGTTACTAATTACCCTCCCAATTTTCGTCGTTTGTTTGCAAACAAACACGTTGTTGTTGCAAATCTGTTTGTGTACTAAGTGATTTATTTATAGACCCTGGCTAAGATGGCAAGCCTGGCTATGAGATGGGTGCTGCAAAGCAGGATTAAAACTAAAGTTAAATCTGTTTGGGAATTAATATTTTGCCAACTTTACATTTAAAGTAACGGTGAAATTGTTATGAAAAACTGCTCTACACGTGTGTAGGTTGCATATGAGAGAGAAAAAGATGGCGGGGTTTGTTAGTAATTAGGCGATGTTCAACTTAATTATCTCCATGCTTGGATATTGAATTCATTTTCCATTCTAAAATTCACATCATAACCCAAGCTAACTCAGGTCTATTCCCCCACATACAAGGGCCACACAAACAAAACCAAGTCTTTTTTTTTCACGGTGACACTACGGAATCATAGACCTTAAATGATTTCCTTTATCATACTAACTGTCTGCCTGATACCAAAAGGCAACCCTTCCCCTTGTCTTAACTCTTTCGACCATACAGTCCCGGACATATATACCAAATCATTTGCATTGCCCTTTTTCTGTTTACGTGCAGGTGACAGTAAACTTGCGAGATCTTGGTAACCTGCTGACATATTCAGCAATTTACAAATGTAATGTGAATTATTGTGAATGTAGTGCTTGTTGTCTGTTATGAAATTGCTTAGCAAAGGAATGCGTCAGAGAACAAGTATATGGAAAAAATTATAACCGTTGGATTGTAGTAGCATCAATCATGACAACACTGACAGCACAATGATTTGATCAAAGTTCTGTAAAATCGTGAAGTTTTTGTATCAAAGTCTGAAACTGGGGAATTGGATATAAACACGTCTGTAACTGGTAACCCCAGATAAGGGCATTGAAATAATAGATGATATTAAAGTTTTGACAACCAACTTTTATAATAGTTTTGTTTTAGTTTTAGTCGTTTATAAATCATTCTGGTTATTTTTATGAAGTTGCTTGACATTAAATCAACTATTTTTAATTTATATTATTTAAAAAGTAAGATTATTTGTCTCCGTAACGCAACCCGTTGTTAATTAAAGTTCCTACTCTCGTTCTTACAACCTGGTATTCTTGAAATAAAATTCGACGAATATGACGGATCATATCTTTCCGAAGATATTACAGAGAAGAGGGTTCGATTTTGTCATAGATTTATAATTAAAGAAGAAAATATAAATAATTAATTATCTGAACCTCCAAAAATGTGGAATACTTCGTATAAACTGGTTGATCCTCGGCAGTGAAGTGACCAACTCTTGATTCAAGAGTCAGACTAAAGTAAAGTTTGTTTTATAAATGTCTTGACAAATCCTTTATGGCATCTTACAAAAATACGCAGAAAAATACCAAAATGAAGAGTAAGTTTTATAGTGACACGTCGAGCCGTAAGAGCTCCGAGAAGCCCAAAAAGGAAAAGTCCCTGGCGTTAGTAACAAAGGTAAGAGACTCCTCTCGCTGCCTTCGTCATTTTCTTACGAAAAGACCTTAGGCCTACGCCTCCAGTCACTAGGCCTAGGTCAGACTAGGGGGCTTAAGCTTAGTTTAAGATGTTTATTGCTGCAGCTTAGTTTGTTTATAAAATATGGCATTTTTGTTTTAAATAGATTATTCATAACCCAAGTTTAGCCTAGGATTAGCTTAGGCCTATATGTATGTTACCATGGTTAGAGTAAAAAACCTCATGGTACAGGGATGGACCATGTACGATCAGCGTGAACAATCCCAAAAAAAGTACATCATAACGCGTCCTGACATCGGAGA